>NC_044361.1:16990896-17118396 GCF_007364275.1 Archocentrus centrarchus | reverse complement strand
ATACAAATGCATCATAGCACCAATGCTAAAAGACGCATTGTGTGCATCTATGAGGTGCTAGTGACTTTGAGAAAGCTGCAAAAGAGCAGTGCTGGTTGCCCTTGAAATCATTAATCCACTAAATATAATAATAATACTATATTATTAGCGATTTATTAATTTTATATTATGCAAACTAACGACAAAGTAGCATAAATGATAATGTTACTAAGTAGTAAACATTTTATTGGCTTTTAACAGTGAAATAATTTAGTAATGTGCAATTAACCATGAATGTAATAATTACATAGATTATTGTTATTATTATATGTTTTTTTATTTTATTAATAATATTGTAAATAATTTACTAATTAGTTTAGTAGAATGTGCTTCCAAATACAAGAGGTGTGTAACCCTTGCGGTTTCATCTTTCATGTACATTACAGTAGGTCTGATGCATCAGAATGTATATTAGGCCATTGGTTGTCTTATGAGTGCAACCTAAGTTAGTTTTTTTATTGTTTTAACCACAACAGTATTAGTTTTTACATAATATCCTGTTGTCATATATGACTAGACTATTGCGTAATTTACAAAGCAAACTGTAATTTGCACTGTAGCAAATTGCAAAAATATTAAGTATATTGCTTTATCTGTGGAACACAGCACAATATGTTTTTTTGTTAATGTTTTCATTTAAACTTCATAAAAAAGAATATTTTTCTAAGTATGTCTGCACCGTCTGCGTTCAACTGAAACATTATTGAATCTAAAGAGTCATATGTCATGCTTTATTTCATAACAGCAGATAAGCAGAATGCATCATTAAACTCAATGTCCTAAAGCACCCATTCCTTCAGTACAATGTTATATAACAGGTGTGTGAGGCTGCATGCCTATGTGCCCAAAAGCATAAATGTACTGCACATGTGTGTGTATGTGTGTGTGAAAACATGTATAAACAATTTGACCAGAAACTGTGTACATAAACAAAAACAAAAACAAACTGTCTGTTCTAAACTCCTACTGCCTGCAGCACAAACTTGCTCATAAACATGAATATACATGTGAAACTGAAACAGCCTCAGCCATGGGGCTGTAGCTGTGGTGAGCAGAGCAGCCTTTAGTATTGTCACTGACCAGCTGCTTTCATGGTAAATCTATCTGCACAACTTAACAAATCCCTCTGATGCCTCTATTGTTCTTGAAAAACTTTGGTGATGAAAAAACATTTCATTACATTATAACCACACTCTCCTTTTGCTGTTGTTGCCAATTCTGAAATTGGCTCTTTCTGAACAAGATTTCCCCCATTAAGTTAAGGTTTCCATTGTCTGGAGGGATATGCATGCACATTTATTTAATGAAATTTAATGAAATGTCCTTGCTCTGCAAAGAGCTATGATTAAGAACAGATGTGAGAGTTTAGTTTCCTTTCAAATCACTTGAATTTAAATATGCTGAAAGGTTATTATACATGCTTTGTTTTCTAAGTGATACCACAAAATTATTGCCTACCCTAGCTTTCAATGAAGCATATATATATGTGTGTGTCTTCTCAGGTAAACAGACGTGAAGGATGACTTCTTGCTCAGAGATCTGTGGGTCAGAATATGGTGAGCAAGTTCAAACCAGTGGAAACTACCAGCAGTATGGAGTCCGCTCCTACCTACACCAGGTGACAGTGTAAACAGACAGCATGCACAAAAACAAATACATTATGTTGTACGAACAATTCTCTCCTAGAAAAGTCACAAACGCATAAACGCTTCATCACATAATCACCAGACCTTTATATCTTGTGGGTTTGTTTTCAAAATGTGAATTTTAAGAACGTATATGCCTACCTTTGATTCCTTATCCAGTTTTATGAGGACTGCACAGCTTCTATCTGGGAACGTGATGAAGATTTTCAGATTCAGAGATTGCCTAGCAGGTGGAGCTCTTTACTCTGGAAGGTCAGGTTAACCTTTAGCTTGTTCAACCAAAACAACATCTTGTCCGCTACTAGTTAATTGATATTATGCAACTAAAAAGAATGCAACCAATGATTGACAACTGTAACAATATCTGCATAAGCTTTTTTTGACTTGCATTATTCTTTGGCTTCTTCTTCTGCAGGTCTGTCTCGCGTTCGGTACTCTGATCTTGTTTGCGGGCCTCATTGTTGTTTTGGTAGGTTATGCCACTCCAGCCAAGATTGAAGCATTTGGTGAAGATGATCTGCTCTTTGTTGACAGGTATAGAAACAGTACAATATATGAATGGTGAAGAATTTATACCATCTTTGCTATTCTTAAATAGCAAAGGTCACATAGACTTAACATTATATATTTTATTTCAAGTAATTACCTATTAGTCTTGATCAAGTTCAAGAGCAGTGTTCTGCCCATACTGTCTCTTCTAAAAAAAAAAAGACTGAAAAAAAAACTTCTTAGCAAATGAATTATTGCTTTAAACTGTTTTGAAACAGCCATGCCGTCAGTTTCAACCGTGCGCTGGATGTTTGTAAGCTGACTGGTGCTGTGCTGTTCTGTGTGGGAGGCACCTCCATGGCTGTGGGTCTCCTGCTGTCTGCCTTTGCCAAAAGCTACTCCAAAGAGGAATTGTTTCTGCAGCAGAAGTTTAAGGAGAGGCTGGCAGATCTGCAAGCAACAGTTGGTAAGTTTTCATTCTCACCTTTCCTGCTATAATGCATAATTCAGTGAACTTTAGTAGTAGAGTAAGTGAAAGGATTCTGCTTTTGCATATAAATATGAACATCACAATCACAGGAACTGCTTATGCTGCAGGTACTCCAATAATGAGAGCACCAACTCCAGGAGACGGAAAGGTGCCAGTCACACTTACCAAAGTCCAGAACATCCAGCCAGTGACCACAAAGTCGAAGCCTTGATCAATGCTGAAGTCAAGGCATAAATTGAAGTGAAGGTTGTATGAGGACTGGTGTGTGTCTGTCAATCCATGTGTGCAATTTCTCTTTTTGAAAGGTCAGCTTACATAACTGATAGTATTGGTTCTTCATCTTTGTTTGTTTGACATTAAAACCTGATTTTAAAGACTTGAAAAGGATGAACAAAATTTAGGGGTTGCTTTTATCAGATGTATGAAACAGTAACACAAAAAACACACACTGTCTTATTCAGAAAAGAAGTCATTAAGAAATTCACAGAAGGCATCCACAGAAAAACAACACTGTCGTTTGCACACAGAGCCTTTTTTTTTCTGTCAAGAGAATTCTCCCTTTTGTAAAAAGAGAATGTTGTTACTGCTGGAGGGTGACGAGTAGCAGATGCAGTCTTTGATGTTATTGGCTCCTGTTCCCAGAAATGATCAAAAGTACAGCTGAACACAGCAATCATTATCTCTGCCTAGAGACCATCAGGATCAGTTCATGTATGGCGTTATTACTTGATAAGAGTGCAAATGTACCATATTTATCTCAAACATTCATCCAGGCTGACAACGAGAGCCGTGAATCACAAAGTATGAATGCGGTAACTCAAAGGTCTTAACTTTCCTAAAGGTTCACAGTGTCCTAACAGATTAGACACAAATGCAGATTAGAAGAGACAGTATGGGCAGATTTCTGTGTCTATCTTCTGTCTTATTAGGCCACTGACCTTGTTTCCTTCAGTAAATCTTCAGACAGAATCAATACACGAGACCAGACAGGCTGATGAAAGTTACATTGAACCGGACAGAGCATGTAGAACAGTACGATCTGTCAGATTACTTTCCAGATATGGCAAATAAGACATTCATCATGCCTACTATCATTTCTTTCATCGTTTTTTTAATACCTAAACACTCTCCCCTTCCCGTGTCTCCTTTTCACTCTGTGACAAATGCAAGTTTGTAGACACACACGTATCCATCAAAGCAGACAGCGTTTTAAATCAAAATGTTAATAGCCACCAGACATGAAGACGGGTGCATCGAGAGACACAACGTGACACACGGGTTACATAACAAAGGGATGATGAGAGCACATGCAGCTCTCCAATGAGAAATCAGCGACATCATATTTGACAGCACTAATGGTTGAATTAAAGAGATTCAATAACTGCCTTCCTACTATCACACACAAAACTTGAAATAGCATTTATAGACAGCAAGGTTTAACACCAGTGAACTGATAAACTCTGACACCACATTTTGGTTTATTTTTTTGTTTTTTGTATAGATAATTTGTTTATGTACTGTATCGGAAACTGAAGGAATGAATATTAAGAGGGTTTCTGTTTCATTCATTCCTGTATTTTATACAAGTATTCACACTGTAACTGTAACTTAGAAGCACAATAAGCTGATAATGGCCATGTTTTGCTGCTTTTTAATACACTGTGTCTACCTACATGCGTTACAAACATTTTTATTACAAATACTGTAATTCTACCACTTTAAAAGCCTGTTTTTGCATTGTTTTTCTTGCAGTGTATCTTTGGTTTCATCATTGTAATATGACTTTCATATCATATGACTATTATATGAGTTTTTTTTTTTTTTTTTTTTTTTAACTGTACTTGGTTAGAACAATGCTGCTGTCCAAGCTACAAGCCTCCCATGCTGCAGGTCTTTCCAAACTATATTTCATCATCAGATCCAGGCAGCACAGCTCGCATATTTACTGTATAAAATGTTGAGATGCTATGGTGACTACTATTGTCTGTGTAAGTTGACCTTTTCAATATTATTCTTATTACCTCCAATCTTCTGTCTTTTTACTATTATTCAAAAAAAAAAATCCTGATGTCATTTTAACACATTTGCTCTCAGATGCAACACAGAAGCATAGTTGTAACTATGAAAAAGAAGTTAGTAATAAGCAAGGCATTTCATTTTCAAGATACACAACCACTGAGCTGCAGATCTTCAGGACATGAAGAAAAGCCAAGTTGTTAAACAAGCCATTATGGACAAACCTTCTAGTGTGGCGAAGACTTTAGCAAGCAATCAGTGCTGATTTTTATGCTTTTCCCTGCTGCATTACAATCTCAAATCCATAATGGATTTTTTTTTCCTGCTATAACTCTAACTTCAAGTATTTCCTGATGTAACAGTGGATCATCCTAGTAAATTTAAAAAAATGATGCTATACTTATTGGAGAACAGATTGGATAAAGAACAAATATAAATCTGTCTAAATGCAGTATGTCTATTTTTCAAACAGCACAATAAAACTGACATATCGGTGGATCAGAAATGTGTGAAAATTATATATGCAGCACATTGTGCAGTGAGCTGTCAGACTGGTGGCTTAACTGTTGATAAAACTTTATACCTCCCAACAGCAGTGGGTATAAAGTGGTATAAAGTAGGAGTATAACATGGCTTAGCTGATAATATTTTATGTCTCCCTGCAGAATTAAAAATACTTCCCAGTTGTCAAATGGGTGAAATGTTTTATCTAATTTTAATTTTTAATCTTCCCTGCTGTTTCACTGTAAAATCTCACAGTTGCCATTTATGACTGTGCCAAACTGACACTTTTACTTCCTAAATTCCCTGCAGGGTTAGTTAAATATACAATACTAGTTAAGTAAGATTTTGTGTTCCTCAAGATATGGTGCCTTCCTCTTTTTCTTAATGAAGAAAAACTGCAAAATGAGTTATGATTATAGATTTAAACTGCCATTTATATAATTATGGTTTTAAGGTCATTCAAGCAAGAGGTTAATAGTGTTCTTTTCTACACGCTGTAGATGCTCTTGTTGCAATCAGCTGGAAGGATGTCTTATTCATGGCCCTATTACCACGCCCACATGCATGCACACTCACAAAGCACACAGAGTGACTGGTGGAGGAGATAACACAGAATTGATGGTGACTCCAGAAATAGCATCTTGAGGATCATCACCTCAACCAGGGGTCTTATGACTCACATACACTCCGGCCCCCACCTCCTCTGCTTTATGCTGTGTCTTTTTTGCTTTCTGCTCTCTCATTCTCCCTCACCCTCCCTCTCACCCAGGTTCCCTATCTCTCTTGGGAAGGTGACTCACATACACACTGACTGCATGAATCCCAATTTGAACAGCTGCAGGGATGAGAGGGCAGTGGGGCCATCACACATACTGAATTCGATCACAGTTCATTTTTCCTGCTTGTGGGAGGTGGTTTATAGTGGATTTATGGAACTTTGTTTCAGGAAAAAATGGTAAAGTAAAATTATGGAATGAGAGTAAGAAGAATGCCTCTCCAAAAATATCACTTGTCTTCCTGTCAGGGTGAAAGCAGCTAAAGACCAAGGGGAAGTTTCACAAAGACAGGCTGAAGGTTTCTATCCAGAGAATAATGAGATATTAGTTAAGGTAGATGTCTAAGTGTGTTACAGAAACAACCACATAACAACTTATGCTCACTTTTAGAGTTTGTAGAATATTCTATGGGGAAAACTATAACTTCAATACCAAGAAAGTTGGCACTCTAAAATGTAAATAAAAACAGGAATGTGAAATGATTCACAGATCTCACAAACACATTTTTTTAATTCACAATAGAAGATAGAAAACTTGTCAAATGTTTAAAATTTGACATTTTACAATTTCATGAAAAATGTTAGCTCTTTTTGACTTTGGCACCAACATGTCTCCAAAAAGTTGTGACAGATCCAACAAAAGGCTGGAAATGTAAGTGGCACTAAAAAGAAACAGCTGGAGGAACATTTTGCAGCTAAATACGTTAATCGGCAACAGGTCGGTAACATGACTGGGTATAAAAAGAGCATCTTAGAGGCAGAGTTTCTTAGAAGTAAAGATGGGCTGACGTTCACCAATCTGCAAAAAACTCTACAAATTGAGGAACAATTTCAGAATAATGTTCCTCAATGTAAAATTGCAATGATTTTGAATATTGCATCAACTATAATAGATGCAATTAGATTAATAATTGGATCTATAATAGATTAATCAAAATTAATGCATGGGCTCAGGAACACAAAGCTGTTCTGTGGTCAGACAAATTGAAATTTGAGATTCTTGTTGGAAAACATGGACATCGCATCAGTTCCAAAGCCTGCATCTCTAATGGTGCGGAGGTGCATTAGGGCCTGTATTAGCTCCCATTCAGACGACATCTTTTTTGGGCAAGGCCTTGCATATCTGAACAAGACAATGCTAAAACTGCAAACTGCTTCTATTACTGTATGGCTTCATAATCGAAGAGTCCAGGTGCTGAAATGGGTGACTGTGTCAAAAATTTGGACTGGTACTGTGTGTGTGTGTGTGTATATATATATATATATATATATATATATATATATATATACACACACACATATATTTTTTCTGTTTTAAATCTAATAAAATATGAGTTCATGAGATTAGAAAATCATTGCATTCTGGTTTTATTTACAAAAATTATTTTATTTGTACTATTCTTTTTGCCAGATAAAGTTTATCACTGAAATATCAGAATTACACAAGGCAAGAAAACAGTTGAGGTTATTTTCTTTCCTCTCATGTTTTATTTTTCTGGAAGCAGATGAACATTGACAGTAGCAACATTACAAAATAATAATGATATGAAATTGATTTAAAAAAATAGACTTTGAAACTACAGATCAGTGACAGAAACCAACGTTAAGTGTAACAGTAGGGTTCTGGCTCACCACTTGCACTTGTTGAATCAATGTGCCTTAACCGGTAATGATTCTGTAAGTGTCTGGAACTATATTGAAGGGCTGGAACACCACTGTTATCAAACACATTGACTGACTTGCTGTGTTGCTCATGGTTTTGGATGGTGCTGAAAAACACTCATCTGGGAAGAAGCTCAGAGCCATTGTGTAGTTTCTCCTATTTTAAATTTTATTATATAATTTACCTTACCATGCAAAACCATGCAATATTACACATACCTTATTATATCTGCTTGAAAAGTTTGTATGAGTTGCCATGGAAGTCATACTCATTCCTCTTAAAAATAAGCAGAATTCTGTATTCAAGCATTAAATTTCAAATGGTACATGTATTTTCATTTCTCAGCATCACTCACAGACCGTGTATAATGAAACAATAAAGCAACCGATTAGGTAACAACATTTTACTGCAAAATAAGAACATATTACTCTATATTCTGTTTCAGACATCTGAAATATATGGTGTTTTTGTACTTTAGCAGAGAGCCATTTAAAGATTCAAGTTACATGCTCAGCATTACAGAAGTGCTTTTATTTAGGTGCAGCTTCTACAACACTATCTAGGAGAAAAAAGAAAAAAAACCTTCTCAGACTGCACTGTAGTCTTGCTTTGCTTTCTATAAATTTCTTCTGCGACCTTCATTATATATAGATTTTGTAACTTAATATTTTCAGTATTGCTTATCTGAAAACCTTTATGTTCTCTTTCCTATTCCTCTTTTTCACTTTTGTCTTGCTCTGCTTCACCTTCTACCTCATTATCGTCTCCACTGACCTCTCCATTCACCTTGCTCTCCTCTTCTTCACCTGACTCTTTGGTAGCTCCCTCTTTTGTTTCACTCGCATCTTCTTCTTGATTCCCGCTGCCTCTGCTACTTCTACCATTATCATTCTCTTTTGTCTCGTTATCTGACTGAGTCTTCCCTGGATCATTGCTGTTTTCTGTCTCTCTCTGTTCCTCCGCTGTGTCTACATCATTAGCGTGAGCTGCAGTGCTTTTTTCCACCTCACCACGGTCTTTATCTTTTATCTCTCCTTCTACAATTTGCCCCTTTTCAATCTGAGAAGACGTATGGCTTCCATCCTCAATCTCTTTACTGTCCAGGGTCTTATCACTGCTAGATTCCTGCTCTTCACTCTTAAACACGTCCTCATTCTCTTCTGTGGCCTCCTCCTTTTTTCCTTCTTTTACCTCCTCCACTTTCCCCATTGCCATTATTTCTTCTTCTTTCTCTTTTCCAGCTTTTTGTCCACCAATTTCCATTTTTTCTCCTCCTCCCTCTTTTTCAACGGTTGTCTCCTGGTTGTCCTTGATTTCATTGCTAGGTGAAGCATCTTCTCTGCCATTTTCAGAGGCAGCCTCCTTTTTTTCTTCTGGGTTTTCAATGTTCTCCTCTGCAGCATTTGTATCAGTAGCATCAAGTTTCTGTAATGCAGTAATGCCACAGAAGCAATTAATATTGATAAATATTTTAACAGATTCAGTATGTTGATTTTTTTTTCTGTGACCTACACTGTCCTGTTGATGCTATCTGCCTCTGTACATCATCACAATGGATTTTAAATTCAAACAATCAAGAAACAAACAATCAAGTGCAGGCTTTTATCTTTGCTTCAAGCAATTTCATAAAATTAGTGGATTAACTGTTTAGGAATTACAGCCATTTTATAGTTCTGACCATAAATAGTCCTGAATTTTCAGAGGCTTGAAAGTAATTAGACAGTTGACTGACAAGCAGTTTCGTGGCCAGGTGAGGCCTGTTCCCTCATTATTCCATGAGATGTTAAGCAGAAAAAAAATCTGGAGATGATTCCAAGTTTTGAACTTGCATTAATATCATTTCACTGCAAATCCCCATGTGAGAGCCAAAGAGATGATGCAAGTGAAGGATGAGATATTTAGTTTTGTTGTTGTTGTTTCAGCCTATGAGTGAAATAGCAGAAGAAAACTCTCAAGGAGGGAAGTGAAATTGTCCAAGTCTACAACCAAGAGATTCTTTCATGAATGGAAAGTGAATATTTACAACAAGGTGCAAATCGGTAGTTACACTAAAGAGCAGGAATGAAGGATTAGACTTCACCAGCAAATATCTAAAAGAACTTCCACAGTACTGGAAAAAAGTTTATTTGGACAGATCATGAAAAGATGGGAAGCATGGAGAAGGAAAGGAACAACTCACATTCCAAAGCGTACCACATCATCTGCCATACATTAGAATGTGTGGCTGCAACTGAAACTGGACCACTTGTGTTTATTGATGATGTGACAGCAGATAGAAGTAGCAGGATGAATTGTAAAGTGTACAGGGCTATACTCTCTGCTCAGATTCAGCCACATTCTGCAAAACTGATCATACAGCGCTTCACAGTGCAAATGGATAATGACCCAAAGCAAACTGCAAATCCAACCCAAGAGTTTCTCAAGAGAAAGAAACTGGATAATTTTCAAATGGCCAAGTCATTTACCTGATCTCAACATAGCAGAACAGCTTTTCAGTCACTGAAGCCAAATCTGAATGCAGAGAGACCCACAAACCAGCAGCAACTGAAAGTGGCTGCAGTAAAGGTTTAGCAGAACATCTCAAGGAGGAGGAAGCACAGAATTTGGTGATGTCCAAAGGTTCTGGACTTCAGGCAGTCGTTGACCGCAAATGATTTTCATACAAACATTAAAAACAATACTTATATTTAAAAAATCTTAGTTTGCGCAATAATTTCAGAGTTATGAAAAAGAGGTACTATGTATAAAAATTGCTGTAATTCTGAAACACTAAATGCAGGTCCATAAGTACTTTGTGATCCATGGAGATCTGTACTATATTATATTGTATACACACACACACACACACGCACACACAGACAGAGGGAGAGAGTGTGTGAGAGTGTACCACCTCAGCTCCATTGTCCTGTAGTGTTTGGCAATCAGCATTTCCTTCATCAAACTTGAATTCCAGTTCATCTGGAAAAAGAGGCGCATTTGAACTCAGCATACCAAATAAGTGAAGCTCATTTTACAGGAGAGAGGTAACTGCTTCTTTAAAGGAAAGGAAAAAAAACAAAAAACAAGTTAAAGCATGTTTTCCACTTGTGTTCCAACCTAATGTGTGATACTGAATATAGAAAAGGCTTGTTGGGGCCAGAATAACATACAGTAAAGGCAAATAACAAGTGTCATGCTATACTGGTGTAAATAAAATGTATTCACTTTCACACAGATGGAAGTAGACTTGACTTGCCTGGATACATTCAGATAAAACTGGATAAAAAACCAGTAAATTAAAATAAATGGGGGAAAATAATTTTATGGCTAAATGCAAAATACAACAAGAATTAAGTAGGATTTTATGACAAAAAATGCATCACTTATTGACCAACATCAGTTATGTATTTTGTCAAAACAGACTAATATAATGTCACTCCTGTTTTGTAAAAGCTCACCCTTAAATCTGATCATTCTTTGGGCACATAAAGGAGCCTAAGTGCTCCTTTATGTGCCCACTGCTCTGCTTTTCAAAACCCTGAAACCAAAATTTCCCCAGTCACTGCAAATTAATTCATTTCAGAAATCCAGAAAATCTGTCCCATAAATGGGCACTTTTTATTCATCCCTCAGTAAGCGACTTGTTGAAATTATTCAGCTTTTATTCAGCAGATGTTGTCAAATTTGACTAAATGCAGCACAAGAGTGACACCTGCTGGTCTAAAGGGAAAATACCCAAGATAATTTGATGCAAGTAAACAACTTCCCCTAGACAATGGGAGTGTGCAAGAGAGAGCCAGTAAGCATTTTAGAAGCTCATTTGGTGATCTAAATTTTACACTGAATGGCTAACACTGCCTTTGTCATTATTATCACCACTGCAGTAATCATCCTAATCAATCCCACAGCTACGCAAGGTGTTTTTCTACTTTAACTATTGGTTTTGTACCATATAACGCAACAAATATGATGAACCATAACAATCATCCAAGCACACTAGCTGCCTGTATAAGAATATATCCTTCAGTTTCCCCCATATGAAACAACATTTAGTCATTTACAATCTAAACTGCTGTAAAGTGATACTGGGAGTCCAGGAATTTAAATGAAGTCATACTACAACTCCAAACAAGCTCAGCAAGGCAGTTTTGTTGGAATGCAAAATGAATATGGGGCTTTTCTATTTTCATGTGAGCATGTGCATCAAAGACCTTGGAGTAATTAACCCTAAACATAAGAGGAAGACAAGTATACGCTCTGATAAACAACATAATTACACACTTGTTTTGAAACACTGGATGAGACTGAAATTTCTAATCAGAAATAAGCATTGAGTGAGGAAAAAAAAAAAAAGAACACTGCAATTAATGCTTTTAATATTAGTTTTCCTTTCTACACATACCAGTTAAGGAAGAAAAATGACTCCGGTGGAGATTAGAAGAGTTTATGGAGACATTTAATGCATTTCAAATGCAAAACTGATTGAAGTTTAGCCATGGTGGGAGATGAAACGTTATGGTAATAATAACAGACCTCTTTAAGAATATTTTATGGAAATCACTCGCATTCATTAAGAGTGAGGGCCAAGCGATTGAGTGTAAGCAGTAAGCAGAGGAGGAGCTGCTATGACTCTAAACATCTTAACATGATTTAAGGATGAGGAACAGGCTCATGAAAATGCTAAATCAAATTAAATATGATATTTAGAATCTCCCCCTTCTCATTGCAGTAGATCCGGAGTCTGGCATCGCAAATGATTGGACTGCTTTATGTATGTGTGTGCAAGTGAGTGCAAAATGTGTCTGACTTTTTCCTTTTATAATCAAGGCAAACACACACACCCTCCTCCACATGGCATACGCAGACAGAGCACACCCACATTTCAGAGGGTGCGCTGCATCCACTGGTAAGAGGTAAAACTGTATGCAACTGTAAGCACATATAACTACTCATATAAACAACTCTTGCTGGCATTATCTTGGAAGGTAAAGTTACAGATGATTGTTGCTCCAGAGAAATGCAATAAAACACAACTCAAGATGCAGTGATGGGCTAGATAGATTACACACACGCACTCACAAATAGAATCTGCTTGTAGCTATGCTGGATTTTTGCTGATCTACATCCTGAAAAACAGTTTAAAACTTGCCATAGAACATTTCTTCAAATTTAAGTCACAGAACAGTAGCAAAACAGGTATTTTATCATTGTGGCTACCTGATGGAAAGGATTGCTGATTTTTGCCTTGTTTTCAGATGCTGGAGCAAAGAGGTTAATACAGAGTTTAATAAACAAACGTGAGTGAAGAGGGAGGTTCTTCTAGCATGTTTTAAAAGCCTTTTCACTCCTTCGAGAAGCCTTTTAACGTCCAATAAATCTCTCCACGAGATATCGCTACCGCACTATTGCAAAGAAAACCATGAGTGAGCTTATCAAGGACATGTGTGACAGTCCTTTACTGACACTACACTGCTCTTTCTGTTGTGCAAATCATTCTCTAATTTGTGTTGGGACCAGTTAACCCAAATAAAAAACTATTAACCATTATATAAAACTATTAAATAAAGCCTTTTTTTAAACCAAATATTCCTGACCAAAAAAACACTACTGTACTCTACTGTGCAGCAAGATAGACATTTGCTATTGCAACATTTTTGTTGCTGATAATTATCAGGTATGACCTCTGACAGGGTGACACCTAGCCCGTAATTCAAAGCAAAACAAATAACTACTTTATACAGTAAAACTACTTTCTGCTGGTCACGCTGCATGTTTGATTTAGCAGATTTTTATGCAAGATGCTCTTCCTGATGCAACCCCCAAAGGACCCGTGTCTCCTCCCAAGATCAAACTGGGGAGCTTTCACTTGTTAAGTGAGTTTGTAAACCCCCTCCACTACGGACGCACTGCACTACACCATCCACTGTGTGCTTCCATTTATTTATTTACTTAACCTCCACAAGCCAAATCTACTTTAGCATTAAATGTACTGCAGTTAATACATTCTCAAATCTTGAAATTCTACTTAATGGACCTAAATCACTCCCCACACCACTCCCTGTATATCACTGGATGGTGCAGTAAACTGCATATTTACCACAGGATGATTTAATCCACTCAGCACATGCCAGAGTTATAGTTGGGTGTAAAACAACATGTGCAGTAATTCTGAATGGAAATCAAAGAACGTTGCCACTCAGCAAGTGCGCTCCAGTCACTGACCAGGGTCCTGTTAAAAATGTAATGGCCACATGTTTACGCGGGTGACCTGGTTGCTGTTGACTTCATATTAATCTGACGCATAGAAAAGCTGAGCAGCTTAGAATAAAATGTGATAATGATGTGATGGAGTTCAGGTACAGCCCCATGACTCCATGACAACATATGTAACTTGATGTTTAGAATGCTGATGGTTTGTAAATGAAAATTTGATATGTCAATAACTCCATTAAAGGATATGACAAATCAAACCTAAAGTCTTTACTCATGAAAACAGTTGGAAAATCTGTTCTTTGGGATTATTAGAATTGTAAGATCCACCTGTTTGGGAGCTTGGCATCTGTAACCAAAGCTATTAATATTACTGTTATATAAGGGTAGTGCAAATCCCTGCTATATTCTTAAAAAAAAAAAAAATATACCATCACTTTTCAAACACCTTGCATTAAAAATAGTAACAGGATGTCTCCGCTATGGCGTTATTACACATTAAGCATTTCTGCCTTTAGATTTGAGATTTGTTTCCATGAAACATCCGTGCACGCTCTCTCCGGTGAACATTTTCAATTGTGGAGAAAATTCCTCACATCTGCTTTAATGTGAAGCTCTGTGCTTAGATAGCTTTGACATTAAATCAAAGAAAACCTCCGCCTAACAATGTTGCAACCAGACAGGCAAAGTAATATTTATAAAGGTCACGGCTTCAGTTAAACGTTTCAATAATTCATGGAGCTTTTTCTCCTGCATGGTTCTCAAAGTTGCCTGAAATCTTGCCGGTGAGCATCTTCATTAAATAAAGGTTTTAATCTGAATGAAGGACGTCTAATAAGTGTAATATGGACACACATTAAAATGAGACTTCTTTTCTTTTCTACCCAAATGAAAGAAACATGATAGCATGACCAGCTTTTTTTTTCCCCCTTTTTAATAAAATGTTCTACAAGTTCAGCACTTAATGCCATTGGGTATAACATTTCCTTTTTTTTCTCCTCATAATTCAAACACTAATAAAGTCTTCTCTAAGTTACTTTAATAATTGATTTACATCTTTTCTGATAAGTGTTCATGTTCTCTTTATCCTCTAAAATACATTATATGGACTAAAGCTGGAAAAATATATCTTTAACACACAATGTAAACTTTAGATAACCACAAATGTCAGTTATTTACTCTTGCCATTCAGAGTGTAAGTCAAAGCTGTTTGTGTCTCTCAGACTGATAGTAACCCCACAGAGGCTCATACTCCAATCACACTCACACCAAGCTCTGAGAAATACTATAACAAAGAAAAAAAACCCTGCAAAGTAGACTAGAATAAAAGTGACAGACACGAGGAACATTTGTGTCAATGAAAGTGTCACATCACCCTAACCATATACTGTCACAGCGAAACACCTATTAACAGATGAATGTGGGAGATTAGTACAGCTTCCCCGCTCTTTAATCCAGTAATCCTGCATCAATGGGTCATGAAGAACATTTTTCTGCTGTAGTGAAAAGGAGGAGATGAAAGGAACAGGAGAATCCATAAGGAATAGCGCTGTCTTAAATTTGACATGAGTATGTGCACAAATGCACATAAAAACAGGCATGCGCACAAACTACACGCTGTAAGAACTTAGGAAATGGGAAAAAAAAGTGTTGCCATCATTCATCCCTCACTGCTTAGATTTTCTTTGACACAGGCACACGATTTAAGACTCACACCCTCTTTGTGTACCCGTCTCCTGCCTCCGAACACTGGTTTGAACCCTATTTCACTCTGACAGGCATTATAGATACATATGCTAACAGGGCTAATTCCTCTCAGCAGAATCGCGTTTTGTGACACCACAGGCTGAGGTTTGATCTGGTTGGTTGGCTTGTGCATACGCAAAGACATGCAGAGACAAGCGTAAGCACACAAACACACATACAAGCTCACTCACTCGTATCCAGCAATTTTTATTTCTCTCACATTCAACTTTCAAATAATACAAAGAATGGTCTCTTTCTTCTTCTTTTTCCTTTTTAAACCGAATTCAAATCAAAGTCTTTTCAAGAAAAAAATGTGGGAATAAAAAAAAAAAAAAAAAGTGTACATCCTTCATGAAACATACATAAGTACAGCATAAACCTCACTGGCTCCCACTGCCATCAAAGATGAGGTATAGTACATGAAAAGGAAGGAGAATGCTATACAGAAGGTTTTGTGTAAAGTGGATGCCCTTGAGGTTAATAATGCAAGCGCAGAAATCATGTATCTGGAATTCATCATCTCCAGATTTCTATATTTAAAACAAAGGGCATGATGAACCAATACTGAATCCTGAAATAGCGAGACTGCCTTGTAGGCGACTGTTAAATGCTGTGCTGAAAAGTTTGGCTTCCAGCTCTGTTAAGCATTACTACCGCCGCTTGTGTTACATCAGTCATTTATTGCACTGTGTGCATTTCTTCCTAAAAAAAAAAACAAAAAAAAACACGAGAATAAAATAGCATCCTGGATTTAAACTATTCCACAAAGAACCGTTACCTCACACTAAGTTGCTTAAGTACTTAAGGAACATAACCTAACTTTTCACTACCGCCTCAACACTTAATTAGTGCCCCTCCGCCCCCCACCCCCACTGTTAACGTATTAAGTAGGCATGTACACAGCGTGCAAAAGTTCAGATAATCAGTAGAACCCTGCTCTGCCTTTCCTCTCTCTCCTCTTGTGCATACCTTTTTATCAGTAATTTCGTCTTGAAGTACAAGGCTCTTTTGTTGATTTTCAGAGCAGCAATTTGGCTCCAGCGAGGGGCCTAGGCAACTAAAAATCTGCTTTGATGACTCTAAATGGAGAGATTATCCAAATGAAAGGCAATTATCCAAACCCCACCCATCCCTCTAGCTCTTAATATCTCTCTGAGCCTTTTTTTTCTCCATCCTTTTCCATCCAGTACTCATGCTCCATCATCCCTGGTTATTCATCAAATTCACTATTTGGGTCCACCTGTTTTCCTTTTTCTTCCCTTCTTCTCCACCATAAATGTTCTACTAGCTCCACCATCTCAGCCTTTTATTCCCTCTTCTCTCCTCCTTTATGCCCTATCACCTGTCCAAACACATACTTTTCTCCTTTTTGGTTCTGCTGCTTTCCCCCTCTTTTTTCCAAGAGAGCCATTAATTGAATTGGCCACAAAGGCCATTTAAGAAAGAGAACACTGAGAAACATCCCATTTCTATTTTGAGGCAAGCAACAATTGCTAATTGCTTACATACACGCTGTTTGTGAAAGAGAAAGCCAACACTGGCCAAATTGGACCAATAAACTTAAAAGAACTCTGGAACGATAAAGACTTAACCAACAAGCAACGTGTCTGGTTTATTAAGTCTTTTAACCCTTACATACTTTCATGTCTTCACAGTATGGCCTGAGTCAATTATTTTTACCTGGGCCAAGAATTTCCTCATACTAAGTGTCTTTTGAACTACAGATCTATACAGAATGTATAAACAGCCTTTCTGGCATTAATAAATTACTGATTAATTCTTAATGTTTCAGAGAGCAGGGAGGATCTTTCTTTTAGGTTTTAAAACACCAATTTTTTGAAAAAGTGGAAATGGCAACAGCATTCTGGAACTGTTGGGAATTATTATATAGGACTAACCATTACAACCTAAGCTTGTAGGAAACCTTACATCTGTGCCACTTTCACGTGTTTCCCCACACTCACTGAAATGGCAAATCAGGTGCCTTTATAATCTTATGACCCCTCCCATCCCCTCTGTTGAACTCTGTTTTAATCTCAGTTAGCTTACAATAAATGGATTCTAATTTGTTTATCTATGTTTCATGTCCCTGTAGCCAGATTTGTCAACCGAGGATTAGATCACCAGGGCCTCCGCCTCTGACCACTGCCTCATGGGCTAAGCTCAGGCCACCAGGCACTCTCCCTTGAGCAGTCCCCCAAGGCATGGCTCCAAGGTGAGGCCCCAGTAACCCTATGCTAGGCAAAGCAAACATTTCCCTTGATCTTCTCTTCTTGATAGGAGTTTTCTGAATGCAAGCAGTGGAAATTAAGTGCGTGTCTGGACTCTCCCTTAGACGTCCCGTGAGATGCTTGGTCATTTGGGAAGACCTCAGAATAGAGCCACTACTCCTCCACATTGAAATAAGCCAATTGAGGAGCCAATGAGGTGGTCTGAGCAGAGTCCCTAGGGTAGACCCATGCTGGAGAGATTATATCTCTCAGCTGGCTGGGAGCCTTGCTGTTCCACCTGAATCGATGCAGGTCAAATTTGACCCAAAACAGCTTCAATGCACAAAAATGTGTAGTACTTGTACAACAATATTTTCTTTTTGTGTTTTTTGGGTCACTTTAGAAAAAGTCTTCAAATTTCAGGCTAAAAGAATGACATTTACGACATTTTTACTGCTGTCAAATGTCAAAACGGGTCATATTTGACCCAAACAGCATGAAAGCCTGTAAGCCTGATGTCTTTGTTATACTAAGGTCAAATTCATTCCATTTATTCCAACTTTGCTGCACGAGTTGTCACACCTTACCCTCACTTGTCTTTGCTGTCACTCACTACTGTGTTCCCTCTAATGAAGCAGAAAAGTTAAAGGCTTTACAATACACCAGACTTCTGGCTTTAGCCTTAGTTTGTCTCCTGAGGACTTATAGACAGTGAGTAATGGGCACTGTCGAACACACACACACACACACACAAACACACACACACACACACACACACACACACACACACACACACACACACACACACACACACTAAACTCCATGTCGTAAACACAGTCAGCACACTGCAGAAGGAGAATCTCCAGTTACGGGGTCACTCTGTCCTTTTTTTCCTCTCTGTCATCAGGTTGCTTGTCCTTTCAGCTGCCCCCCTCCCCTCTCCCCAATCTCTTACCCCAGAGGCATCTTTCACAAATACATTTATAATGACTTGATGCTTTTATAATCATATAATATCTATTGTCTTGGTTCCAATGTTCCAGCACATCACAGATCTGAAGTGTGGGTTGCATGCTTTATACTTTCCACAGCCTCTGCCAGTCTGGCAACCTTTTGGCCGTGTTCCTTTTGGCACCAGAGGAGGGTGTATTTACCTCATGCCCAGCCAGCGCAGGATTTCCCAAAGGGAAAATAACACCAAACACCTCTGTGCTGCTTACTATCACCATACAAAGGTGATATGAACACTGTGTTCCTGCTGAAGCCAAATATCAGCACAACACTGAATTTAACCTGCCCTGGAAATGCTAATGGGTAATGTAATATGCTGTGTAAGCCAATATTTGTTCATGTTTGTGTTTAAGAACCAAAATAGACAAAAATAGTAAAGATGCCTTTGGAAAACCACAGCAACTCTTAGAGAGAATTCAGTACCATGGACAGAGACAAGCAGGCTGCCATTACTTACACTCTTTCTATGAACCCAAACAAATAAAGAAAATATTGTATTTAGTTAACATGAAAGGATTAAGAAAGGACTGTACAGGTCAAATGGTGAGGACTGCATGAGAAAGTGAAATGCTCTCAAAGCCATTCAAAGATCTCGTATGTCAGATTTTGTTCTACGAGCTGTCCATCTGTTAATTTGATTTTTGCTCAATGTCATCCAAGGGGCCCAATAATGCAACATGGTTTTCTGTGCCTGTAATATGACATGCCACACAACCTGATACGGAGGATTTTGAGGGTGACATTACAGGCTGCAAATGCATACATGCACATACAGACACAGAGAATGCACACACCACTGCACACACACTCCTCAGTCCTCTCGTCTGATGGAAAATGCCACCTCCTCTGAACCACAGCCACAAATTCTCCATGCTCTTTTGGGGTTCTGCTGTCAAATCTCCTGCCAGAGAGCAAACAGGCAACGTCTATTAGGAGCCACAAGATGACGTAATGTGGTTCATACCACAGAATGAGTTATAACAAGGTCAGCAGCAGTCTGCAGAAGATTTGCTTCCCTTTCACTGTAAAAAATAATACTATTAAAGAAAATGAATGGATGGGTGTATGGCTAGATAGATGGATGAATAATAATAATAATAATAAAATTAAAGAGTCCTAGAGCAGCAACAACTCCTAATTTCAAAAAAGAATGGCAGGTGCCATTGTGGACAATGCAAAGTTTCTGTAGGACATTATTATATGCCTATCACAAGAAGGTGACGTAATGTGCTTGTTGTAATAAAGGTTAATGCCATCATGTTAGACCTACTTTCAATATTTCATGACAAACGTTTTGCAGAGCAACAGTGCCACTGTGTGGACTTTTAAGAATGCAGCAGGTTACATAAGATTTCAGTGACAAGACATTGCATCATACTGTATGTCTCTATATGTTCAACTGTCAACAGCACATTAGCACCACTTGTGAAACATGGGATGGTAAATATTTATAGAAGGTTATTCAGACATAAGGTCAAGTGGTAATTAGTGTACAGCATTGTGACAGTGGCATGAAAAGTGTATATAAGGAGGATTATCTCCCACAAGCATGCAATATTACTCTATTGTGGATTTTTGAACATACACACACTCTTCCATAATCATCCACTTGCACACATCTAGCATGCTGTATAGACAGAAACTGAATACAGAAAGTGGTGATGATGATGATGATGATGATGATGAATTGTAGGAGGTTAACTTTTGCTGCTACAATAGACTACGTTAGCTCTGAGGTCAGAATATGTCAAAGAACCACTTCAATGTGATTTTTTTTATTTTTTTTGGACATTTTACTTCACTAACTCATTTTGATTCAAATGTGACATTTTTTTTGATGGAAGTGTTAAAAGAAGTACATATTAGTTATAATTGTATTAAAAATATATTAGAAACACACTACTTACTGATATAACAAGCAAATGCAAGCCACTAAAAACAATTAGTAAAAGGAGATGACTCGACTAACTGTATAGTTACAATTATAACCAACAAGGTTTTTATTCACTGTAAGCCAACAAACCCCTCAAATCTATACTCATACATTTATAACAGCTGCAGTTTCCCTTCTTTTTTTCAGGATGAATATGGCCCAGCTGAGCTTCAAAGCCACCATGAAATAAACAGGTGTAAATATACAAATTTCACTCCTTGACTTCACTCCATGATCTTTTATGTGTAGATGCATTACCATTGTCAGATGCGCCAGGGGTCAGGCTCTGTCCACTCTTCCTCTTCTTTAGGGAAAGTAGTTTGGCCTGAGAAAGCTCTCTAACAATAGAGGACAGGTGTTCTTTGTTGTGGCTTGGAGGAGAGGCCTTGAGAGACTCTCCATCTCCACTATCACTTCCCTGGACCGTGGATTTACTCTGCAGAAAGTGGTAGTCAGATTTACACTTCTGAAACTCATGACCAATAATAACAGTACTGTCAAGTATGGAGGGAAAAAAATCTACATCTTCTGTTTATCTAAAGCTGGGATTTTGAAATGAGTGCCAACTTTTTTTTAATGGCAATTTAGATTTAGAAGATATTAAGCTTGGTAATGACTAAGAATTGTGTAAGCCCATATGATGCTAAATTTAATTCAGGGTTAAAAATTTAGAACTGAGGAACCTCTCTTACACTGGAAGACCACCTTTTTTTTTAAATGTCGCTGTTTGATAGCCATCCCTAATTAACTTAAACCAACAGAACTATTCAGGAAAATAGATGCCTGCTCTCAGTGCTTTGCTTGTTAAAGAATAAGAATAATGGATAGGTTTTGTAGCTCACTAAATATTGGAAACAATTCATCCAGTTCTTACATTTTCACTCTGTTTTGAGAATCTGTAGAGTGGGGGCAGAGAATAAGCTTTCATTCTGTGAACAAAAAAACAACAAAAAACAGAAAAAATGTATCAACAAATGTTTGATATTTCAAACCACAGACATAAAGCACTGCAATGTAATATATATATAGGCTACAGCTTGAACATCATTAATAACATCTGTTCATAACCTTTCTTATATCAATATATCTCTGTGCTTTGTAGTCTGTCTTTAATTAAGAAGTTCTTCACAGCCATGTGTGATGTATCTCAATGTGTGTTTATATATGCACGTTTCATCATACACAGAATAATTACATTTTATACTTCCAAAAAGCATAAAAATCATTTCAACACCTTCATTCAGATGGAACACATATGAGGATTGTAGCTTCCAAGAGAATTAAAATGTAGATATGTAGCCCTAAAGGAGTAATTATTTGCCCCAGTGGAAAAGATAAAAGCACAAACTGTACGGTTTCCAAGAACTATCCCTGGTAGCTATAGTATTCTATTTTTAACGTATCACAGCTCTTCATGAATGACTCAGGACTACACATACTGATGGATATTAATAATGTTCATCACTCAGTGGTATTCATCTTCAGATAAATAAATCATTCTATTGCAAAAAAAAAAAAAAAAAAAAAAAAAGCATGTTTTTTATGTATTTATTTAGGATCTATCACATGGAAATTTTTAAACATAATGTCATGATTTTGCAGATTTTAGATGTGTGACTGATGAACCTCAAGCATTCATTTTTTTTTAATCAAGCAGTCAGTCAGTAGGCAAAACATTACTTTATTTACCCTTTGACTCTCCTTGTCCCTCTGGGTTTGCTGAAGAGCAGATCACTGTATTGAAGTTTCTTAAACTTTTCTCTTCCCACAGCCACATAAAGCTGACCGCTTTCCAGCTGATTCCCCTCAGTGACCTGCTGGCCTTCAAAGGTGTAGAGACTAGAATGCACAAAGAGAGCCAAAAGCATGTGTTTGCACCAGTTTATCAAAGCATTGTTGAATAACTTCATTAATCACCACGTGATAATTTATTGAGCTGGTTGAAAAATTAAGCATATAGAGTTTTGTCTGAGGTTCATTATGTTGATATAGTAAACCATTAAGTGTGCAAACAAAACCTACCTTCTCACACCCCCGAGGACTCTTAATCCCATCTTCTCTGTAATCATTTCTAGTACCTTGTCAAACTGGCCCAGCATCCTCTGGTGGACCAACAGCCTCACTGCAGAGTTCAACATATCACCATTTGCTACCACACTATGGAAGGGAAATGCACACAGTTGAAGTAAAGCAGAACTTTGATATAGAGCGTTTCAGTTTGTCAGCTTGTCAGCTTGTCAAGTACGATTATTCTTCTCTGTGTTTTATGTTTTGTTACCTATGACATTATTGTCCACCTCTTTAAAATGACAAAAATTAATTATATATTTAAGTCATCTATTGAAGCTAAATAATGGGATAACTGCAGAAAAAGTGAACTTAAAACCTTCATAAAACTTACAATATAGTGCATGGCTCCTTGATGGGTTTCAGAAATCGAGCTGACACAATGATTCTATTTGGTGGAAATGGTTTTGCCTAAAAAAAAAAAAAAAGAAGAAAGTCAAAATCTCAAAGGGTAAATAAGTCTATGTCACACATACAACTGTTAGTTTTGGTGTTCCGAATAAATTTAAATTATCTAAGTGGTATTGGCATATTGTGGCGTAAACTACGCTGAGTAAGTTGAGCAAAAAATGGTGGCTCATTTCTGTTTGTGATAAGAGGATTAAGTTGAAAGCTTGTTAGTAGATCATTGTCCACTTGGGATCTGGAGGCTGAGAACAACAGGCCTGTACAAACCTTACAGATCAACGCAAGCTCTAGAGCCAAAGTGGCCTGCAGAACCAGAGCAACTAGTGATACCAGTGTGACAATAATTTGATATCTTTATAAAATCATTTGAACCAATACAAGGTACAAAGCAAAGAATGTGCAACATCAAAAGCTTTTACTCCTAAAGGGAAAGAAAATCAGCTATAGTTCACACTAAAATAATCTCCGATGTCCATGACAGCAAAAGAATGAGTCCCTCAGTAATCTGAGGTTCCACAGAGGGAGCTCTGCAGGTCTTGCACCACAACACCTGTAACCTACTGTGACTGTGAGACTAAGACTTGCATCCTGGGGGGGGGTATTGGATAAGGGAGGAGGTCTATTGAAAAGTCTTCTGGTGTCAGTGAGTGTAACCTGGCAACTGAGGCATGAAGATCAGAAGTAAAATGCAAAAATTCAAAAACCTTACATAAAACAAAGAATACCATAGAGAAAGGCTTTGGAAACCACAGATCATCATTAAATAAAACAAGCATTTTAACTCACAGTACTCACATCAAAAATCCTGAAATCTGCTGTTTGTTACAGAATGCAAATGTTTATTATCATTTTTTTGTGAGACCACTGAGACCTAGCTAACCAATCAATTCAAGAACAGAACAAGCAACAAGGCATGCATCAGTCTCTAGAGACCTCCCACAAAGTTTGTTTTTCTACTGATTTATCAGCATATCATTCTATAGTGGCCAAAAAGTCCCTGCAGCTCATTTTAGCTTCCTTGCACACATTTCACTTAGCAGCAACAACAACAAGGGAAATGCCTCATTCTTGAAATGTAGCCATTTCAATGCAACCTTTACCACATCGCAAACCTACTGGGTTATATCTTGAGGGTGCACATGCCAGAAACCGCTTTACTAATTAGACAGCACTAATTTTTGAATTTGCACACAAGGTACTGCATCTCAACTGCTGGTCGAAATCACCAGCACCACTTTTCATCTCTAACTGTAGATCTCAAAGACTCCACTGGCGTGCCAGTATTGCTGTTTATATAAACCAGGTAATCTGATTACTGCTTGAAGTGAGTAGTCTCAAGAGCATCCAATCGAACTCAGAGCAAAACAAGCACATTTAAAAGAGAAAAGAAAACATAAGGACAACAGAAGACTTGCTATGAGCAAAAATTGCAACTGTTTCCTTACAGCAGGGATTATCATCAGATTGTGACTCCTGTCACATGAAGAAGCTGCGTCATGAGAGAAATCTTAAAATGCATATTGATTCTGTAATTCTCTGAAATCAAACAAATAACCATGCTAACTACCCAGTCTGATGCAATCAGGCAGGTTTAGTAGGGTACTGAGAAGCAGGGTCCTTGTCAACTAAATTTGCTCTTATTATGCTCACCAGGCAATCACAGCACCCACAACAAGCCGTCAAGGTTATCTATAATGAAAGTTCTTGCAGCGAGTGATGAGACACAATCAAGAGCACGTTCTCTTTGTACAATAAGCAGGTTACAGTCAAGAGGAGCAGATGTCAAATAGTATCTTTAGAGCTGCGGTCATAATTAAAATAAATAAATAAATAAAATTATACATTTAAAAATGGGCTGCACACTTTTCAGAGTACCCTGACAAAAACTTGAGAGCCCCATTATTTTCTCTGACAGCAATTAGCATGTCAAACTCTGCACCTCTTCGTTTCATGATGTCTTGTCCATAATGGAAATGAAGTCATCAAGATTTGGCGTTTTGTGTTCCGCTAGACCACTCTGTGCTTTCCCCAGGACACATTTTATTTTTCAAAAATAAATTTTAAAAAATGGAGGTCATCTTGAAGTTGACTGGAGTTGACTTTCAAAATAATTGAAGCTGTGGGCTACTTGACTTTAAGCTGATCTTGCTTTGGCTCTGACTTCATAGCTACATTAAAGATGCATTAAAAGGAGGGATGATTATGATCCATAAATCAATAATGCATGGACACTGAGACGACAACAGTGTGATTCCTCACAGAGAACAATTAGAGGGGGGATGTTAAACATAACACTCTGCTTAAAGGATCTGCATAAAATCATTACACTGTGGGTGTTCCCAAATCTTCATTTAGTGGCAGTTTCAGATGTTGAAAACTGGACATAACAATAGTTGTGTAGTTGAAGTATAGCTACTTTTAACACATTAAAGCATAGAATGGAACTTGCGGACCTGCCCTAGTAAGAGAGCATTTGCACACCAAGACGACCTGGATTATTGGAAATGTAAATTATGCAAACTGCTTCCATCTCTTCTAATTGTTGGTATGATACCAGTTACAAAAATTCATAGGAATTCCAGGCTGTTAAGGGCGTTATCCTCCAACAGCATGACACTTACTTACTTTTGCAGCACTTTTTCCTTACCTGCATTGGAAGGGTCCGCATCATTTTCTTCTTCCTGGAGCCAATCTGTAGATAACTAAAAAGGATAAAGTAAAGCTAAGTTTACTGTTCCGTAAAAGGTATTCTGCAGCCCACAAATGAAGGATTTTTTAAAAAAATTTTTTCCAGCAGTTAGGGATGGGAATGTGCTAACACATGACAATTTCAAGTGGGAGACAGCAATTATCCTATGTTGTAGCTGTGCTGACAGTTAAACAGCTCCAATTTAGCCACTAGTCACAAATACCAAATATGCAGCTTTTTACTTGCAAAAAATATTTTTTATACAGAGACAGTTATTTTCCTGCATATACCATCTCTTGCATCATCACAACTGATTTTCCACACATTTTTTCTGAATATTGAAAGAAAGAACTGGCATGCACTGCGAGGGGGAAGTGGGATCATAACTTCGCTAGCGTATCTTCCCTTGGGAATTTGCTGTAAAAAATAAGAGGATGGAGACAGTATACAAACGGGACAAATAAGCTACCTGTCAGCTGCTTCATCACTGCATTCTATGAATACGTGGCCGCTCAAATCTCATTACCTGCTGCATAAGGCCACTTATTTTTAGGCTGGGGCAGCGCACGCTTCTCTACAGTGCTGATCTCGTTTACCCCATGCTGTGACTCAGCACTGGCGCAAAGTTTTAAAGCTCCAGTCTGATAATTGCTTCAATTTGCTTAGGTACACAATGGCATAGCGGCTACATTGATTATGAGACACAGTACGAATATTTCAAAACAAATTTTAATGAGTCTCAATTAACAGTGATTGCTGATTACCAGCTTGTCCTCCTGAACGCAGCAGCAACTGGTAGATGGCTTATTCCTGGTCATCGACAGCTGTATGCATCTAATATACCAGTATTTAAGCAAGTGTGTGTAACGGCATATTGAGAAAAACTTTAAAAGTAGGCCAGCGTATTTGTCTAAACCATAGTTCATGCTTACTCTAGCTTTTTGAATTTTTCCCTTCCAGCAGCGACGTACTGCTCCCCGCTCTTCAGGTTCTCCAGGCTGTCAACTTTGTGACCTCCTCTCGGTGTGTAAATGTTTCTTACCGCTCCAAACGGGGCTTGTATCCCCCCCGTCACCTCTCTTAGCAAAGTTTCAAAGTTGCACACCCTCTTTTGGTTTACCACTATTCGGCGAGCCTCGTAGTACGCGTCACCATTACGGAACATAAAAACGTTCTTCACCACGGGCTGTGACAGAAAGTTTGGCTTCTCCGAACTCATCTTTGCGCGTAAAAGCGACACAGGTTACAACAGACTCATATTTCAGTTGCATAGGCCATTATAACCTTATTAGAGTTGTTCCATTCTGGCCAAAAGTTCTGGGTTGAGTAGGAAGGGTAAGTGGAGAAACAAAATGCTGCACGCAGATCTTCGGTCAGCAGACTGGACAGAGGCAGAGTCCAGGGGAAGAAAAAAATAAAGGCTTTCTGCACTTAATATGGTTGCTGGTTAAAAGAATGATCGCATATATAAAACTGTTGATGTGTCCCTCCGTTTCAAATGTCACCTGCCTGCAGATTCGCTGTCCGCTGCACAGGAAAAGGTGCTGAGTGATCGTCACAGCGCGTGGACCGCTGTAAAGCGCACACTGCGGTAGCAAGCCCAACGAGTCTGAGCAGTTTCCCTACCATTTAGACTGGGTATCATGGGAGCTCATCTGTTGGGATGTATCTATGGGAACAAGCTGTTGTCCCCGATTAGAGGGGACCTTACACAGACATAATCATTAACTGATGAGATGGATGCCTAAGTATTAAAATGTACCTCAATCAATATGTGGAGTAAAGCAACAAAATATGCCCAAATAGTAGAAAAAAATAATAAGAACCAATTTGTAACCAAACTCTCCAATGGCCAGGTGAGAAAGTTAATGAGGCACCATGAGACCAGGTGGAAGCCTGGGTGGCTGGTGACATCCTGAAAGCGGGTCGAAAAACATGTTTGTGTTGTGAACTGTAGTTATGTTGCATGTGCAGCAACTAGATAGATGTACGTTATGTTCTCATGTTCATTATTTTGAAGTGGCACGTTTTTCCTGTGGACCATCAAAAGGTAAAGGTATTCGATAAATTCAGTTCAAATTCATGACAAATTCCAATTTTTATCCAAATCCCTGAAAGTGTATGCATGCAAAGCAATAATAATAATGATAATAATAATTGAGGCACATTCTCTTTTTTCTATGACTTTTTAAGGTGATAAGTTTGATGCGTCTTCTTACTCTTCCTGTGTCCCTTGTTTTTTATGACCTTGCTTAGAGGCCAGTTAGGTCACTCGGAGCAAAAGGTTCTAAATAAGCTCCAAGATTAAATAAAATCAGTATAATGAGTATGAAACATAATAAATATGACCCTCTGTAGCTCTGATCTGCACCTCATCCAAAATGAAATACCGTCCTTTTTTCAAGCCATTTTGGTGACAGTATGTTGTGTACATAAATAGTTAGAACATTCTCGGTGTGCTGTTGTGTGTGCATTTAGCAATTACCTTAGAACGTTTTGCATAAAGTGTCATTTATTTACAAAGAGAGTTCACCGGTAGGCTAACAATTTCCTACATTAATTATAATTGGATACACGGATATGTAAATATGATAAGTGAAACAAACTCTGCTACACTAGCAGACTGCATGTCCCTGTGTGTGGATTTTTGTTTCGTTTTTTGTTTTCCCGTGTTGTGTAAATTGTTATATTTTGCATTTTTTTAACCCCATCCAATAGCAGGCAGGATATGAAGTCAGTTTTAACATTGTTTCGGTTAAGAGTAAGCCTTGTACTCCTTTTGAGGTACAGAACTACTGATTTGTATTGATGGGCTACACGAAGTGTCATGTAGTGTCTTTGTTCAACCAGTAGAGGGAAGTGGACACCAAATAACAGGTCACATCTACACACCTGCACGGGAAAAAAGTATTTTTGGTACGAATCCACTGTATTAAGGTTGACTCTGTTGAATCTGTGAGTCATACTAATACAATAAATATATTTGTTGAACCGTGGTGCATGAAAAACCGGATACATTTAGCAATACTCTCACAGTATGAGAAGTTATAGAGTAATTAACTGTAGACAGTAATTGCTTTAGCATATATATATATATATATATATATATATATATATATATATATATATATATATATATATATATATATATATATATATATATATATATATATATATATATTCTGCTGTATGCTACAAAATTAAAATAGTTTATTTATTATTTACATTCAAAAGATCCTCAGCATGACAGTGGGAGGAGATACATTAGGGGGTCACAAGCTGATGTACTCCTAGCGCTGGTCCCAAGCCCTTGGTAAAAAAGTAGCAACCGAAAGTACCTCTTCTTTTTAATTTGGAAACAAATTATTATGTTCCTACCATCTTTGTTCAAAAGACATGTTTATTCAAGGCTTTTGATGTACAAGGTCTTCAGAGTTTTCAGTTAAAGCAACTGGAAAGCTGATGATTGTGTCTATCCCATTAGACACAATATCAAGAATAAACCAAAATCGCATAGGCACAGTGCACATCAAAACAAGAAAATTCCATTTTCTTCCACCTTTCCTTGTGTATATGTGTCTTTTTTCAATCTCACCATCAGTGGCAAGACATGAAATTATACATAATTGCTGTTGTTTATCGGATGTGATAATAGCACCTTTTAAACCCTATCCCTGCACAGACAAAATTGCTTTGCAATTGCCCTTGCTTGACAACATTTAGAAAATCTAGATGGCAAACATCTGTCATTGCCTGATACCACTCTCAAGAAACTGAGGTAGGTGGCATCATGAAAACATAGAAATTTAGGTATATTAAGGATCTACTTCCCTATCAAATGAAATGTAAAGCAAGCACTTGCTTGTTGTTGAAACCTTAAATAGATTGGCTAAGAAGATGAGTAGAAATAGGAGCTGATGTATCGCTTTCCTTTTGAAAATCTGGCACCTTAAGGTATGCTGATAAACTGCTATAACTAACTGGGGGCTTTTATTTTTTTGAAAATCTGAGATATTTCATTTTCTAAAGTTTTGTTGAAAATTTCACAGCATTAAAGGAACTTGAGAACATCCAATAAGCATTAAGAAAGGCCTTTATTTTGAAAAAGCGATAGCTACAGGAATGCTGCTGAATTCCTATAACTATCCTGGAGCTTTTATTTTGAAGAGACAATTCCAAGAATCTTGTCAATTTTCTAAGATTACTTATGAGCATTTAGTTTAAAAAGTTCACAGCATCAGGACATCTTATACCTATCTCGGAGTTTTTATTAAAAAAAATCAGACATAGCTCCAGTCAACAGAATAATTTGTAATTTGAAACTGAGGGCTTTTAGTATGAAATTTTTTAAAGCATTTTACAACCCCAGTTCCAAAAAAGTTGGGACCCTGTGTAAAATATAAATAAAAACAGAATGCAATGATGTGCAAATCTCACAAACCCATATTTGATTCACTATGAAACATAGAAAACTGGGTGGCAGTGTCCTGACCCTGTTGTATTTTCAGATTTGTTTTTCTGTTCAGAGTTTATCCAGATAAAATGTGTAGAAGTTAGCGATCAACATCCAACATCAGTGGCAGCTCTACTGACATTTGCAGTGACATGTAAGATGAGCCTTATTAGTTTCTTCATGAGCAAAAGCTGTTTGATCTGTGTGCAAGTTTGAGGTGTGTGGTGAAATCGCAGAGCCCACAGTGTAAGTGGACAGGACTTTTCTACATGCCTGAGAAGATAACCTTGAAGGGGCGCTAGCCAAATTTAAACATTTAAAGACACATATTGTGTCCAGTGTCCTACAATGTTTTATATGTACAGTAATGGTCAAAAAAGTGACCATGCTGCCTAGTTAGTTAGAAATATACTGCCGTATAATATATAATAATATAATATTATATATAAGTTATTCACGGACAGTTATTTACAAATCAATGCCCATTTTCCATTACCCACTCCTGCCTTGGCAGAGGTTCTCAGAGTGCTTCTCGTTAACTCTGAGATCACAATATATTAATAATGGTTATTTTTGAATGACGAATCAAACATTACTCTGCCATTTAACAAGGAAGTGAAACTTTTGATCTCTTTTGAGAATGTGCTTTTTAATCAGTAATCATACCCAAATGTTTTCCTTGGTGGATCCAGGGTATTGTGTCTCTGTGGACTGCTTCTGAAACCATTTGTTTGACACACTTGTTGCTGTAATGAACACTGCAGAGTCTGGGTCATGCTGACCAATCTTGAAAGAGCTCAATTATCGGCACTCTTCACAACATGCGGGCTGCGCTTATGTTTTTCTATTTAGTGGTTATCTGTTTAGTCAAAATAAATCACTTGCATAGAGACATGCCTGGAGGGCAGATGACTAATGTCTCTTTCAGAGTACTGAACACAACATTTGGAGAGATCAATAAACTTTCTTTATTTTGTACACAAAATTGTTGGAGAGGAACGTTGACATTTGGGCTCCTAATGATTATACCAGACTAAAAGTATTGTGTCATTTCATTTAAATTTACAGTAATAGCTTCACTGATCAGCTGTTAATAATATACGTTTATACATGCTGGTACTAATTATATAAATCTATCGCAGTGCCAAAAAAAAGGAAAAGAAATTCTTAATCTTATTATTTTTTAGAAGAGGGAACAAGGAGATTTATTTTAATTGTATTAATTATACTTTATTTGACAGTACAAAACAAAATCATACAGTTATAAACACCACAAGGCACAGTACAGCAACACAGGCATACAATTTGGGACATAATCCTTTTAGTGTTACATGTACCATAAGGAATAATAATAAGTTGTTATTGACCTGTTTGGGAAGGACTGCTTGTTTTCTGATTAAACAAAAAGAGTTTGCAAGAGGGAAAAAAAATTTATGTAAATCTTAAATGGATATATGTGTGTTTATGTGTTTGCAGTTAGTTGTTTAATATCATACAGTACAATACAAGGCTCTCTACATTACATTTACTTACACAGATATATTAATTTATTACATTACACACTATTTATTTGCAGTTACCAAAAAAAAAAAAAAAAGCAGCTTTTAAACAGTCTTGAGATACTGAATAAGACAATGTAAACTATAAAATTAAAGCTTTATGCTTTCTGGAGGAAATGTGACAGTCAGTCTCCAAATCCCAACCTGAAACTTTGTGGAAGGGGGGTGGGGGTGGGGGGGGGCACAATTTGTTACAATGCGTGGAGAGTAAGTGTTCTTAGATACATTGTGTACTGTTTAAAAGAAAGAACATCCCTCAGCAAAATACTCTCATTTGGTGAAGTGATGTCTGAATTTTTGAACTCGCTGTGTTCTTTGGTTGATTAAATCAGCAGCTTGGCTAATGCCATTTTTCTATCAGTGACAGTTATTTGAAACTTTAGAATGGGTTTTGAGCCAGTATGACTCCAGGGCAGCTGTTATAAATGACGGTTTGGAACTAAAGCTCATACTTACCCTGACATCATTTTAGTTTAATAAAATGTTGGGCTTGCCGCTAAAGGAAAGACCTGTGGATTTATTTTGTTGTAAACAAAAGTTGGTGTATCCCGCAGGAAATTCTGACAGTGTCTTAACATCATAACAGTCTTTAAACAGAAACAGCAAACAGGTATATAGTGACATCAACATAATATGGACTGGGATTCAGCAAAACTTTGAGCACTGAACCTTTCATTCCTCTCTGACCACCGGATACTTGAAGATTTTTGATCCAAAACAATAATAACAATAAAAACATAAAAATATTGAAAATAAAGGCCACATACATTTGAACTTTATTAGCTAATCAAAAATGAAATAAACCAACAGAAATAAAAAGTGATATTGTGTGTAGCACCTCAACATCATTAACAGCTCCCACTGACATTTTTCCATGCACATTAAAAACATACTGCATTCTTCTTGTAGTTTTTACTGGTCACTGTTGGGAACGGCTAATGCAAGAAAACCCAAGAACATTTCTCACACTGATATTTAAGCAAGCTAAAACTAGCATGGTCGCAATTCTGAGACGTTTGCATTTATGGAAGTAGCAGGCTGAACACCACATGAACTGTTTAACTGAATCCCATTCACTAGCAGTAATTAAACGGTGGAGAGAGTCAATACACAGCTTCACACAAAGTGAAAGAATACTACAATTTCAGTGTGTGTGTGTGTGTGTGTGTGTGTGTGTGTGTGTATGTGTTTTTTTCTTGGCACTTTTAAACTTCCCACCATCATTATCATTGTTTTTAAATAAACTGCTCTCCTTTTCTTTGTCCTTCAGATGTTTGCTGTGCATGCATTCATTCACCCAGTGTCCTTACAGTCATTCTCTCGCTCTCTCTCCCACTTTCCCTGTAGCCCTCAGACCACCAACCAGTGATGCAACTGTGGAGAAAGTGGAATACTCCAATGAAATAAATAACAGCAGTTTAAAATAAACAGTAATAGAAAAAAAAACAAAAAACAGAATAATACAAACTGCATAGCTTTCTAAAACTGGCAAACATGGGATGATGATGTATATGTGTGTAATTATGATGAAGCATGATCACATCAACTCTTACGGTAAACTGCCGAACCTCCCCGTTGTCTACCAGATGATGTTCTGTCTCTGGGGTGATGGCATAAGCCAGTCTCTGTTCAAGGGAAAACAGTAATTAAGTCTTCTCCTCTTGCCGAACAAAGTGCTTAATTGTTAATGAAAGGCTCCATCATGACAAGGCAGCTAAAGATGGAAGATTAATATTTATAAGACTCATCTGAAATGATTTTGGAAAACAAGACGCAGCTTGGACTTACATCGCAAAACTTTCCAGGCAGTGTGCACAGTTTGTAGATGGCGTAGAGAGGCACCATGGTCATTGAGGACATGGCCAGACACCAGCCCAGCATGTTAGCCCATGCAGGAAACATGTAGGAGCCATAGTTTGGAGGGTTGAATGTGGCAAAGCTCACCACAACCATGAACTATGGGAAGGAATGTTATGAATGCACAAGAAACAATGCTGATTAAAGGAGGTGAGATTATTCCAAGACAACTCTTTGTGGCTTATATTAAAATGGCAAGCACAGTGAGAAGTGAATACTTAATCACTTATTTCCACGATAAGTTAATCGCAACCCTTAGCCACCCAAGGAACGATGAGAGATTAGAGAATAATATTGTCTGGTGAAATTTTTTGATCCTGTCTTGTGTGGATGATGACTGGTTCTCTTTGTGTACATATTTGGATGGAGGTCTAAAAGTGTTTTGCTATAGCTCTGTGAGCGTACTACTGTGTATAACCAGTTGATCAGAAATCTTATGACAGGCTAGAGGGAAACTGTGGGGAAAAAAGTGAAGTATCTGATTAATATTCAGTGTGAAAAGCTAGACTATGAGCTAATGATTTGGTAGATGTACAAAGGTTGAATAGCTACTTTATTCATTCAACAGATATGGTCTTTTTGGGGTTTTTTTTTTAAATGTGAAATTAAACATGCTTTTGCTCCTTTTGAATTTTGTTTCTGGTATTGAAGCCCACATTCTCTTTTTTTTTTTTAAAGCCTGATGTGCTTAACATCTCCATATGATAAAAAACAAACAAACAAACAAACTGATAACTTACCAGGAGGAAGCAGGGACTGACAAATTTCCAGCACAGCCTCCAGTACATGCCTGGACGCTGGCCAATCATCTCCTCAATGTCATCACTGAAACGGTCCACGCCTAAAACACACAGAAATGCTCACTATTACTACCAGGACATAGTTAAATACACAGTTACAGTGCTGTAACAATTCCAAAAGAAGCACTGGTATTGACATTATCAAAGCAGGGAACGTATTTATACATACATTTAAATTAAACATTCACTCCAATGACACCAGATGTATCAGCAAGAAACAGTGAAAATATAGCATTCTGCAGAACTAACTATAATGAGCTGCTGCACCAATTTCTTTTTAATGAATTTTTGTTTTTACCTTTGTTTTCTCTCATTCTCAGGCTTTATTTTGCCTTTGAGCCTTCCGGTCCTGAGTGCATCTTTCACCGCAGAGGAATAGATTCAGACTGACGGCCAGGTATTCAGCACAGCTAAATGCACATATGCAGTGTAGTGCAGATCAAAAGACCACGGTGGCCAGGGGTCGATCATTCCTGTCAGCAGTTATGAGTTTTGGGGGCAAAAAATGAGCCACAAAAGGCCCACTGAAGCCTTAGGCTTGATTTATGTGACTTGCCAAGGTCAGGACCCACCAAAGGAGGGCAATATGCTCACCCCAGTGCCTGGGGCCTGGTTAGTATTTAATCCTCTATACACCTCTTCACAGTCATACTTAGTGGACATTAGACAAGAAACTCAGTCCCTGACCTTTAGATTGTTTTTGTCCGCTGGTGTTTCAGTATAGGGGTCTGGTATTTCCACTCAGTGTTATTATTTATTTTTTTGTTATGTTTGTTTATTTGTTTGTTTTTCTATTAAGCTGTTATTGCTGTAGGTGAAGGTGCATGCAAAAAAATCAAACACAAAGCAGGTGGTCCCTTCCTTTCAAGGGGAAGACCCAGATGGCTTTCATTACTGCAATTATCTACAGAACCACAAGAAGTCACTAAAGAGCACACTGGGGTCTAATACTTGTCTTCATAAGCAGTCCATATCCTCTTGAGAACCAAGGAAAAAAGCATTTTTGACTGTGAACACTACAGAGGACATAAGGTCTCAGGAGGACATTATAAGCACCTATAAATCTAGAAGTGCCCTTCCATGTTGTGCCTATAGAGTGCTTCTTACCCTAGAAACTTAATTTCTTAATTTCTTCTCATTCTGTCACTCACAAATAATTTGAGTTGTTAATAGAAAAACTATGTTATGTTATGGAGTAGCATAAGAATCTGGTTCATGTGGAGAGAATCTGACTTGGCTACCTTCACACACAATCTATAGTGTATTAGATAAGTGAATCCTGCCTGTTCGCAAGATAAAATTTTCTTCATGTATTTTAGCAACACTGCTGAGTGAGCACATAGGTTAACACTGGTAAAGGTTCAAATTGGCTCATTTCTCCATCTTGCAAACACCATGGGTACAGTGTATCACCACGCCTTGGGTAGAGATTTGTGTGTGCATCTCCCTTTTCTGTCACGGCCGTGCGGCCCGGTTCATGACAGAGGGAAGTGGCCAAAACTATTAGTAGGAATGGATCGTCTAGCTGCAATATTCTCACATCTAATAGAAATATGTTGCATTGAGGCACAGAGCGCCTATGCCAACAGATTTCTCATCAAACCCCTAATAAAGCATCAGCTTTGTTGGCCATGAAAAAAAAAAATCATTTTCCCTCCTCTTTTCTTCCGTCCATCTTTCTTACCATAGAACCACGCTATGCCAATGGCTTCAATAAGCACTCCAAACAGAATAGATGTTCCTGCTGCAAAGTGGTCCAGGAGAGTAAACACATACATCCCTCCCTGGAGAGGTGGAAGACAGAGAGAGAGAAAGAAAATAATGGCTGTAAGTTTTACATTGTTATCTTGTTTTAACATGTTACAGAAAGATCTCACAGAAAAGAAGCGAATAAATTCTCATCCTTCGGTTGGTTGCATTTTTAGGTAGGAGGACAGTTTTACAGAAATCATGTCTCACTCGTGTATGGAACCACAGTTCAATGATACATTAGCACAACTAGCACACTAACATGATGAGGATGTCATTCAAACAGACTCACCCCCTTAGAGACTTACATTTGTTACACAGAAGAGGGATATGAGAAAGGTGGCAACAACAATAAAGAGGGTGAACAGCTCTCTGTGCTTGTGGAGGAATTTGAATTCATCAATTAGCCCGGTGATCACCGATTCCATGCCACCCATCTACAACAGAGAACACAGCAGTTAGAAGGAAGGAAAGCTGCTACGTCACTGCAGCTGACCCGTTTGCTTGCATCATTACTGCTCCAAGATTGTGTGTGTTCATTTGAGATTTTAGATTCAGATTTTTGCATCCAGTGAACATTTGAATCGAATACAAAATAGTAATCTGACCCAGAAAAGCTAGGTTGCTTGGCTGACCTACGAGAAGTAAATGAGAGTGTGCGTGCATACTCACTGCACTGTCAATGCCCAGAGTCAACAGCATGATGAAGAAGATAACTGCCCAAATTGATGACCCAGGTAGTGTTGCAATGGCTTCAGGGTAAATGACAAACACTAACCCGGCACCTAAAAGAACACAAAAATCAAGAAAAAAAAAAAGGTTTAATGTGAACAGCAGCACAATACACAAAAGCTGTTCTAGAGGGGGTATAACAAAAATATTACATGTTGTGGATTAGACAGAAACAACAGTGTATATGACATGTAAATAAAAGTGTTATGATATGTTAGACTCAAAATTAAATGTACAGTTTACAGCACTTTGAATATTATAATTATAAATTATAATTATAATTATAATAATTATATAATTATAAAGTTATAATCATACCATCTCTTGCAACTTTGTCTAGAGCCACGTTGTGCTTTTGAGACATGTACCCAAGGAAGGAGAAAACCACAAAGCCAGAGAAGAAGCTTGTTAAAGAGTTGATGGAGCTGGTAATGATGGCGTCCCTGGGTCAACAAAAGAAGATGGAAAAACAATCATCCATAATAAGAATGTAAACCACAATCAGCCACAACTCAGTCAAAATCTACCAAGCTGAGCAGACCAGTTAAAGAGTATCAGGGATGTACTTTTTCTTTTTACATTTTCTGTACAGGCTTGAATACTTGTGGGAAGCAACAGAGTTTATAAAACTGATTGATTTCATGGATTGCTTTCTGTGTCAATATCTTACATTATGTGCAGTCTAATTTGATTTAGTCAGAATAAAAAAATTAACAAAACAGTAATAACCTTCTTAATGTTTAAGTGGTAAGAGCAAAATGAGCTCACGCTTGTCATGCTGTGTTCTACAAAATATTTGGTCATGGAGGAATCCTCGAGCTCTTAGTTATCAGAAGCATTTTTTTAAAAGGGCAAAAGGGGAGATAAAAGCCGCGTGTGGGATGCAGATAATTTTCAAAGAGTGCGACAGTTTTGATTGGTGTTACGGTTGCACGGTATGGTGTCAAAGACATGGGGAGGGTTCAAGGAGCTTCAAAGGTTATTGTAATTCACCTGCTTATGTTACATGTATGCTTGTAGAATCAACTTCCCCACCTCCGTGCGCCTCCGTAAATTCCCACCTGCCTCTCCCCGTGTATCTGTACCTGTAACAGTTGTTGCTGAATTTGTTGTAGCTGGAAAAGGCAATTAGCACACCAAACCCCACTCCCAGCGAGAAACAGATCTGCGTTGCTGCCTCAATCCAGACCTGGGGAGAGACAGAACAAGCACACTTGTGTGAAGCGGCAAACAAAAGGCACAGGAGAGGAAAAAAGCCATTATTAGAGATAATTGCAGGAAACTCATTCAACGGCAGCAGATGAAAGACGCTTGTGAATACGGGGGGTAATTTTGCAAATTACTGCTCCATGCATCTATCTAATCTAATTCTCCAATTGCTCCCATGCATCTCTCAATCTCTCCTTCTTGCTTTCGCTATCATAACCGAATCCTTTAGTCCTGCATGTGTATTTACTGAGCTCTCCAACACCCAGTATTAAACTAAATTAGATATTTATATTGTGATAGGAAGTTTCATGGATAAGGAAAATATTAGTTACACAAACACTTTTCTCAAATTTATATTGCCTCGAGGAAAGGCCTCCCTAACTTAACAATTAAGACAATGCTGTGTTTACTTGCTTTTACAAATTGATCCACAGTAAATGCACTGAAGTAATTACATATTCAGAGTAACAGAGGATTGCAATAGTTGAGTCTGATGTGCATGTTATGATTGTTTTTTGTTAAGCAAAGAAAAATGATTGATTATATAATTATTTGTTTTTGCTCTCTGAGTTTCTGTATTTCTATCATAAACTGTATATAAAAGAAGGACATAACCACTGTAACGTTACCCATTGTTTTAAGGACTGCTGTTTTGAGGCCTTGAGCTCAGCATTTTAGTTGTTACCAGCTTTTTAGTCACAAAGCAGCTCTAATTTACCCTAAGTGGGAGGATAATTAAAATAAATAAATGAATAATAATCTAAATAATACCTGAAATAAGCGATTTAGACTATAAAATCATCTGGAAAATATTTACTGAAGTCATAAATCAATTAAGAATTAGGTTCACTTTCTCATAGACTTCCATACAATCAGACTTTTATTTGTTTTTTGTTTTTTTGCCAAAGGCTACTTCCATCTTTTAGCTACAGTCTGCATTTCGCTCCATTTTTTCTGAGTTGTCTTTTTTTTGTTTGATTGTTTGTTTAATTATCTCGGAAAAACTAAACATGCCTGCAAAACTGCAATTGTAAAATACTTTCAAGGATTTACAGTATTAGATCACATTTCAGGTTAATAATACAATTCATTAAGGTTTTTTTGATGTGTTATGCAATCATCATTTTTATTTTTGTGGTTTTTAGGACTGTAAATGTTGAATTGTCAGTATTTGCAATTTCAATATGTGTTAGTCTTGACCTATACATTCATCCTCTATTGATGCCCAGTATGGAGCATACACAGGCTAAGATGACATTGTCATTTTAAGTCCTGCTTAGCACATATTTGTGACATATTCAACAAAAATAGTGCGCATTCCTACCTTTTTTTTTCAATTATTGGAGTCTCTTTACATGTAAGTCTTAATGTTAGATAAAGGGCAAAGAAGTGAAAATGTCCATAAATTTTCACTGTCCATAAAAAATTCACTGTTTTTTCCCTCATGCTATATCTTCTTTTTGTGGAACACTACCACTCTCACTTCACGTGTCCCCTCTTTCTTCTGTTGGCACTCACCTTGGCGTCACAGAGTCTTAGGAAGTCCACAGAGAGGTAGGCCTTAATGCCATCAATGGCTCCAGGCAGAGTGACTCCACGGAGCAGCAGCACAGTCAAGACCACATAGGGCATGGTGGCTGTGATCCACACAACCTGAAAGAGTCACACAAGGTACATACACAGACAAGGTGCACACGAATAAGAGATGTGCGTGTAGAATAATCACGCATTTAAGGTTGGTGCTGCATTTTTACTGCTAAACAGTTAAAGTGACTGTGTGATAACTCACTCAAATGTTTGTTTGTTTTTTTAATTTTAACATTAATTAAAGGCTATTATCATGTATGTTACCTTGCCAGAAGTCTTGACTCCCTTCCAGAGACTGAAGTAGAGCAGAACAATCACTACAGCTAGACAGGAAGTCAGCTGCCAACGTGGACGACCCAGGTCATCAATGCCATTGCTGTCCTGAATATGGAGCACTGCCCTTCTGAGAAACGAGAACATTAAAGCATGAAGCACGGTGACTCCTAAATCTCCATTTAGTGTACTACAAAGACCTCGTACCGAGTCCATTCTTGTTTAGAAAACACTTCGCTTAGCAGAGGCCTGAAGTGACAGTGTGTGTTGCACATGAACAACAGGATAAGAAACAACATTACTAAAACACACATATCTGATGTAGATACAGTACGACATGTACTGAGCAGGATATGTAGGTTTATTTGTTTATTTTTTTTTTTTGATCATGTGTGGTCCGGGAACCATTTCTTTCACTACCATGGTGTGCTCAGGCACATCATGTTCTAGAATTGCTCTCAAATATGCTTTGGTTACCATTACTGATTCTAGATGTAATATGACTAAAATTTTATCAAATGATAACCATGGAGAAGACATGCTGCACAACAACAATATTATTCGTAGCAGCATCTGAGGTATACACCTGGATCCTGAGATCTCTCATGAAATTGGCTTTACATCCAGTGCCTGTTTCTAAAAGATGATGCTTGAGGTTCATCTGAAGGGAGATTTGAGACCCCAGGCAGTCTGACCAGATGCTGCACCAAGTGTTGCTACATCTGTTGCAAACACTGAAAATATTGCATTATAATAAATTATATTATCACAAGAAGGCTGTGAAGATGGGACAACTGCCAAAAAGGTAATAACTTTCAAAGACTACTTTATTCTATAAAGTTCCCAAGCACCTTAAAGGCTAAAATTGCTGGATATTGTCGATGCCTTGAGTCATAATTTTAGAGGGAGCCTAACAGATGAGACTAAATAAGATCAGCCAGTGTTCAGCTGATATGGTCAAATTGTCTGCAGGTGGTTGTGCATAAATAGCCCACTGCCATTTCAAGGAACAAGGATGAAATACTGCATCTGTCACAACAGAACAACCCCTCACTTGTTGGAATAAGAGACACCTGGTTAGCTTCATAAACGAAGGCAGCATCAGCTAAATTCAGCCAGTGAAGTGAACTGCACCAAACGTGTTTCTTGTGCTCCTCCTGCAGCACAATCTAAGTAACTTTTTTACTCCTTACAAATAGTGTGTTAGAGCTGAACATCAGATCAACTTACTCAAAATACTCCTGAGCAGGGGTGGCTTTGTAAGTGTCATTGACTGAGCTGTTTTCAGCCCAGTCAGAGCAGTTCGGACTGTTCCACGTGTTGTTGCAGTGTACCCAGGGAAGCTCGCCAGTAAACGAGGAGAAGAGGTAGAACATTGCCCATGAGATGATGACATTGTAGTAGAAACCGACATAGAGGGAAATGAGGATCACTGTAAAGCCTACACCTGTTGGGGGAAACATAAATTATGAACTTTAAAGACACAATATTGCAGAAGAAAACTGTTGAAATTAACACTATCCATACAGAGAAAGAAAGAGTGAATTTTCTTACTATCAAGACAGTTTGGTATTTTATATTTCATTTTAAGGAAAATTAGTTAATTAGTTTATTGTCTCTCCTGTGACCAGAAAGTCACACCCTTTATAATTCCTCCCCTTAACAGTGGTGCTTTTTTTTTTTGTTTGTTTTTTAACAATAAGCTTATTTGTCTTAGGAATTTTAGTTATTTATTAATTTCATCTCTAAGAACCAGAAGTAACATATTCCACTAAGGCTAATGCTCTGGCATTGCAGATTTCACCACCAAAGCGCACTTCATAATGCGCAATCTTTGGCTCACTGTGAGCATACAGTAACCGGTGATACACGCCTGCAGTCTCACGGAAAAAGATACGACCTTCAAACACTGCCACTTTATGCCTTAATTATCAATTCATCTACCCTTTCTATAAATCTGAAACAATGTTCACTCTTCTAAGGCTGAATTTAATTGTTAACCTTTGCTAGGAAGCATAACTGCAACTGTGCCTTATTGATTTCTTTGTAATGTGGATGTGATATTTGTCCAGGGAACGATGTCTCTTATTAGCGCCACATGCGGCCGTGCTATCTCTCAATCTCCCCTTCACAAGGCCCTTCCCAGTCCTTTTTCTTCAAATGGATTGATCCTGGAGGAAACCAGCTTTTTGATCAGAATAATTACTGTCAATACAGGCATGTGTATGTGTATTTGAATAATTACTGTTATCCCCCGCTGAGAGACAGAAAGAGAGTGAAGCGTGTGATTAGAACGTCAGTGTACTCAGTGTGGTCCCTGACAGACGGCACATGCTCTGAGAAACACACAGAGAAAAAGATGAAGCGACACGTACACACTGTGGACCACCTTCAGACCAACAAGGGCATGATGCCACACAAGACAGCCTTACTGCTTCTTACTGTGGAGCAACAGATGGTTTGCTGTTATCAGAGGTAACTTCTAAATAATCAAAGTGAATTCAGAGAAAGAGATGGATGAATGCACACAAATTAAAGCTTGTTTAAAAAGCGTGAAAAATAGAAGCAAGTAAAGTGTATCATTATATTTTCAGCTCATGACTTTGCTTAGAAACGTGAATTGAACTTAATGTTTGTTTCTCCATTAGTCTATGTTTGGATGGCATTCTCCTGAACTGCGCTTTGCTTAACGGTGTGTTGAAAAGTACCCAGAACGAGCATCAGCCAGTGTTACCTGCCACTATGTGACACAAAAGGATTCGGACAATCAGAATAAAAGTCTAAAAGCCCAATTTTCATTTGCTTTCCATGTGAGTGCCAGCAGAACCTGATGTTCTGGGGAGGATAAACAATGCCTGTCGCTGCTCAACTCAGAGACAAGCAGACAAAAGAGACTGGCATGTGGACGGGCAGGCATGTGGGCAGACACGCAGACAGAAAGACACGTAGAGATTAAAGGGAGACTGTTATCAGACAGACAGCCATGTAGGCAGATGGACATACAGGAAAACGCAGCTCATCCAATGACAGATTTATTATATGCGTACAAGAATTCCTAAGAGCGTGTATATTTACTATATTTACTGCATGTGTGAGCAGGCGTCTGTAACACTTGATTTTTACCCTTAAGACATTTCCTTTCCTACCTTTAAATATGGGACATATCTTCCAGACTCCCGCTGCCCCCTCTCTGTTGTACTGTCCCAGAGCCAGCTCCATGTAGAAGAGAGGCATGCCTGCTATCACCATGAAAAACAGGTATGGTACCAGAAATGCACCTGCACACAAATGAGCACACAAACACACACAAAAAGAATTGAAAATAAATAAATATTATCTGCCTCTTTCTTTCATGGTTAACAGCTTTACTTTAATAGTGGAATATATAAAAAAAATAATATAAAAAAAAAACTTTGCCATATTTCCTTACATACAAATTAGACTTTGGGACATGAAAAGCTGTGTGTTAGCCTTGACCATAGCTGCAGTAGCAGTTCATTTACAGCCACAGTATCATTTAGAGCTCTTAAACATAATGAGAGCTCTATGTTAAACAGCCATAATTAGTGACACTGATTGTTAGAGCTAATCTATTCAGAACAGCTGTGGTGGTTTTTCCCCTATTTTGATCTTTGTAAAGGGTTGAAATAAGACACAAACAGCGACCATCATAGACACAGATCTGAAACACACACAAACATGCACACCTGTATGCATGTGTAAATACTTTTTTTTTTTAACTCATATGCATGTAGTGCATGCATGAACAAATGCATAAAGTACACTAGCCTGTAAGTAATTCGTCCTTTCCTTGCCCTTCTTCTCACCCTGTTTCTTCATTTTTCTGATTTGCCTTTCCTTTCAAAACAGTCACCATGTTTATGCCCTACCCCTCCCAATGTGGCAGACTGATGCCCTGGACTGGGGCAAAAACACAGCTTCATCGCTTCAGTCTTTTCTTCGGTCTTACCTCCTCCATTTTTGTAGCAGAGATAAGGGAATCTCCAGACATTCGCCAAATCCACTGCAAATCCGATCACGGATAGGAGGAAGTCAATTTTCTTTCCCCATGTCTCCCTCTCTTCCTCCCCACTGGGGTTAGTCTGAGTGGGAGTTGGAGTCACTAAGGTGGTCGAGGTGAACTGAACCCCATTCTGTTCCTTTACAAGTATCAGCTCTACCTGGAGGGTTATCAATTTTAAAATAATCACACACAATGCAGAATGTAACATTGCAAACACCTTAAAACACGTTTTAATGGTGGTTTATTAGAAAACGCACTGTAATATACTATTATTTGTACTATTTTTACTATTTCTGTCATGCTTAAAATTCTTCATCTTTGTATAATATTGATCTATACATGCACAAGCATGTATGTGTAATTTAACTACAAATAAATCATTTTCATGTTATTATTTTCTCACTTCCCTGGCATTCACTTAATGCAGTACGAGTTAGGGCTTTTTTTATTAGGTCTTGCACTGTATAGTTTAGTTCAGTATGAAGGGTAATACAAAAATATATATAACATGTTTAAAGTCTGCACAAGTACGAGTCACACATATTAGCATAAACAGATTCACACAGATTAGAGAGCAATAATAAAAATAATTATTTCATAAATTAACACCTTGGCACTATTCAGTAATTTAAAAAGGTTTTCTCGATCCAACTGAACTGTGTGACAGTGTCGTTGATGTGTACCGACCTCTTTTGGACCCATCGTGTTGGAGGTGGGTTTTTCTGGGGCTACAACTGAGGACATCACGGAGCCAAATGTTTGGATGTGAAATCCTGGAAGGTGAAGCTGATGAGTCTTGAGCACAAAATAAGACAGAAAAAAATGTGGATTTTTTTTTTTTTTGATTCAGTTTACAAAGAATTGGTTTTGGTTTATAAAAATCCTCAGGAGGGAACTCAGCGCAACAATGGGATGAAAAATAATCAAGAACAACAACAAAAATAGAAGCTTTTGAACACTGAAGTTTTTTTTTTTAATGCAACATGTTAAGCACCACTTTGGCATGATGTCCAGCTTCAGTTAGTAAATAAAATGCAGAAAGAGCAAGAAAAAGAGGAAAGCAACTAAGAGTGATTTGATTCAGGCTGAGGTTAACAAGAAACGATGGGGGGGTGCATCTCTCCAAGGTCATCACTGCATGCTCGTTTAATTTCACGCATGCATTTTACTTGCAGAATGGCCCAGCATCTCCATGCACTTCATCTACCAGCATTATGTTCTCCAGATTTAATTGTGATTGCAGTTTAAAATTGCTTCACTAAAATATTTTTTTTTTTAATGAGAAAAAGTACACAATATTAGGCCCAAAGTTGCCGTTTACATTTGTTTCCTGCTGTTTTTGTCTGAAGTCTTTTCAAAAGGATCATGTCAGTTCGTTCAAATCACTGTAACTCAATTGTATAAAATGTCAATCTGCAAAATTTTTACTAACACAGGGTGCAACCGAAGACTATTAATATGCGGAATTACTCAATTTTTAACTAGAAAATGAAATACTTACCTTTAAAAAAAGAATAGCTGAAGGCACCCCAGATGTCAATGTGGATTTAATTCCAGTGCTGATGTTCTTCAGCGTACTGTAAACTGATGCTGACCATATTTACGTAGACCTTCCTTGGTGAGTTAGACTCAGAGCATAAGATGATGAGCACAAACAGAAAGGGGGGGGGGGGGGGACAAAACAAAGGCTGCCAAAGATTACCAGTAAGATATTCAATAATAATTAAACAAAAAACAAACAAAAAAAAATAAGGAACTGGCAATCTATGAGCTATAGAAAGCCCTCCCACCCTCCTTGGCTCCACTGACAGATACACAGAGCCCTGAGTACCCTGTGGGTTCGTATGGAGATCTGTCTGCGGGACCACTCTTGAAATATGAGAAACAATCAACCCCCCCCCAACGTCACCGTCACTGTCCTCCCTCCCTCCTCATCCAAGCTTCATGTGTTCCTCCTCCTCTCTCACCCATCATATATCCATGTAAATGTAAAAACAAATAGAATATGGCAACACTTATTTCCAGGCGCACACACCTTCAGCATTGTGGTCATCCTCTTGATTCAGATATGTTACTGCTGTAGAACATAAGCACATAATCTTTCCTGGCCCAAGGATAAGACAGCAGTGGCAGAAGGATAAAGATTTGTAAAAATAAATAAATTACTATTAAATTAAAATAAAAAATATTTTATTATGGTAAAGACATTTTGCTAATTTTGCATCTATTCTACAACTGTACTGTGGATGGTTTAATGGCAGGGTGTTACAGTGCCTGCTGTGATTAAAGACTTTCTTGGTTTTATGTTCAGGCAACTCACCTTTAACAGCAGCACAGTTGCAATCTCATTCATTGCAATCTCAATAACCAAAGCAGTAAGATGTAGTAAGGTGAATTCTCCTTTAACCTGGCAGCACCAAACTATTCAGTTCAGTTGAAATGTACTGGCTTCAGGCCTGAAGCAGTATTACTATTATACAATTATAAACAGTCCTTGAGGTTTTTGTATAGATCTTAAAACAAATGCAATCAAATTCATAGTGAACTTTATTTATTGTTTATTTACTAAGCCTTATTAATTTCCTGATGTCCCTAAAAAGACAAAAATAAATACACAAAAATAAACAGCCCAAATATATATATATATATATATATATATATATATATATATATATATATATATATATATATATATATATATTTTTTTTTTTTTTTTTTTTTTTTTTTAATTTACTTGGCTGAACCAGTATGGACAATTGTCACTGATATATGCAGCACCCAGGTGGACACAGAATATCATTATGCAACAAACTGCAGTGACTCAGATACAATCTCTAACTTGGCTTCACCTGTAAGTCAAGATAGATTGGAACAGTAGTCTCATGGAAGAGTTAGCACTAACAAAAATGCTCAAAAACAATGAAATGTTAAGAGCAGCAGCAGCAAAAAAGTCTCTGTGTGTGTGTGTGTGTGTGTGTGTGTGTGTGTGTGTGTGTGTGTGTGTGTGTGTGTGTGTGTGTGTGTGTGTGTGTGTGTGTAATATGTGTGTATATATGCATACATGTGATTGTCACTTGTGATTCAAATAGTCTACTACTAAGTTCCTGACTACTTAATGGGACTCTGACCTAAGCACTTGGGGCTTAATTTTCTTGTCTATCCCAATAGCATTAAGCAGAGTGAAAAGCAAGGTTTTCAAGGGGCCTTGATACTTTCATTTCTTGTGTGTAAAACTCCAGTTAATGTCAAAGTCTCTCCCAGTTGATCTTTGTTTTCTCCACCTTAAAAAAAAAAAAAGAGCTCAGTGACCAACCGACACACCATGTCCAAGCAAAAATGTCATTACCTGTAATGTTCAACAGCCTAAACAGAATCAGCAACCCCTCCCATCTCAAATTCAACCCAAGTAAGACCAGGGCATCAAATAACACAATCAGCCTGCTCCCCTCAAACAGACTTATGACTCTCATGTCCAGAATGGCAACTTGTTGTTTTCAAGCCAATCATAGTGATCAATTGCCCACCAACCCCAACTCTACTGCCACCACACACAAGGCACACACCTTTAAAGTGCAATCATCCATCACGTCTCATATCAGAAATTGTTGGGTCGATGTAAGCCATGCTGGAATTATGAGGTTTCCGACAGAGGTTGCACAACGATGAGTTGAACATAATCGAGTGTCTTGTTTTCATAAATGCAACAGCTGAGACCCAGAGGGCAGGAGGGCCAAGAGGAGGAGGAGGGAAGTGAGCAGGAGTAGAAGATGGGCAGGAGTGAGAGTGAGGAAAGATGGCAAAAAAAACAAACCAAAAAAAAAAAGTTGGAGAAGCATAGTGCGTTACTAGCTGGTAACTACTTCAACCTGAAATTTTGTTTTCCATTCTAATGAGTTGTTTACGTTGCTTAAGCTGTTACATTTGGAGTAGAACCACCAGCTTTTCTTGCACCTTCTGAATGCTGTCTGCTTACTCAAAGACAAACAGGAAGAAGAATGAGGACAAATTCTTTACCTACTGAGTCATGACCATAAGCACTGATTTCAAACAATTAGACCCCCCTCAATACACACACGCACACACAAGCCCATTTAACCTCCTGAGCAACACAGGGACTCTTGACAGTCTAATTCATGTTAAAAGTTTCATTACTCATCTAATTAAGAAAACGCCATAAGGACCTTTCAGTTAGATGCCAAGGCCCTGGTAACCATATGCAATATTAATAAATCTTTACATGCAGTTAAAGAGGATTTGGTTCCAACTGACTGAAGAGTTTACAGTCATTCTAACAGTTCAGTGAGGACATACACAGCAGTGTTTTGTTTTAGCTAAATGCTCATGCAAGCATGGCAACACTGTTGGATATTTTACACAGCAGCAGAGTTTCTTCTGTTAGTGAAACAAGGAATTGGGTACATTACTGCGAGGGGTCACAGTACAGGGGCCTCCAGGTGTCAACAGTGCATGAGAAATTGTTTCATCAAAACAGTTTGCCTAAAATAAGCTAGAAACACTCATGGAAGTTGAGGAAAATGGATGGCCAGTATTGTTAGGATCCATCCTCTGTGAACCTTGAATGTTTGTACGAAATTTAAGGGCAAACCATTCAATAGCATGTAAAGAATATTTGGTGTGACTCAAAGTGCTGGAACCAGGTGAACAGATCAGTGCATGTCTGAAAAGACAGACCTGCAAGGAAACAAGTGAAATCAAAACTACACCTGCGCAAATCCTCCAACAGATTTGATACATGTGACCTCATCTCGCCCCGAGTCAAACCATCAGTTACTCATTTCGTTTAAATTGTACAATTATGGATTCCTTCTACCTCGGAGCATGCAGCTCATTTGCCGTATAGCTCATGATGCTCAACATATTGACTTGATCTCAAAAGGATTGCATGCTGTTACCTCAAGAGGGAGACATTTATACAAGTTAGGAAACTGTCTTTAATATAGACCCGTGCATTAAGGTTTATACTCGTCATCTATTTTTTTTTTTTTTTTTTTTATCTACTTATCTAATTCTGGCAAAAAATAAATAAATAAATTGCAATTTTTTATTGTTAAACTGATGCTATAATCACTTTTTTCTTACACTGATGTAGAAAATGTTATACCAACCTCTCATACATTCTAATTCATAAACACAGCTGATCAATAACACTGACACCAGAACAGTTGAGTGTTGATGCGTCTTTAATTCCATCGCAGAGTCACATTAACAAGTTATATCATAGCAGTCCTGAACAAATTCAAAAGGCTTGCAGTAATGACTCAATCATCAAAATGCATTAACAAAAAAAAACTTGTTCAGAAAAAAGTTGGAAGTAAAGCTACAGGAAAAAGTTCAGTTTCTTGGTCCGTATACAGTAAGCCATCAGAAAGATAATATCGCTCTGTCAGAGTACACAAGACTTTCGTCTTAGGCTCACTGTTGGATAAACTGTATAGTCAGGCAGCAATAGCATACATGTTCTCCCATAGGTTTACATTTTCTCAGACTGATACCAAGTAGGGAAAAAAAAAAAAAAAAAGACTGAAATGAAAATATGTGCGGAGGAGGAAAAAAGAATGAATGAAATTGAGACAGTATTTTCATATAACCCCAATGCAGAATTGTTCTGAATAGAAATACTGACTATATAAAAGTACATATTTGACTTGAAGTATATTCTCATCCTTTGACCTTTCAGTGGAGCTTTCTGTTTAAAATAAAACTGCATTTTGGGGGGGTGGGTGGGGTGGTCATCAACTGTGGCTCAATAAATCTCATTCTGTGTCAGGTGTTGAAATATTGATTTCCTGTTTCAGCAGTAATTCAAAATCAGATCCCCCATCTATATACAAAAACAGTATGGTTTCAAACATACAGAGTGAACTGTTAACTACATGTTAGGGAGAAAAAAAAAAAAAAAAAAATCACATCACTAAGTAGTACATTTAATACTTATCCATTTCACGGTGCAAACAGGTTTAAGTCATTCAAATCTTTACACTGATGCCAAGTCCTAGAAGTTTATAAATTCAGTTTCAGGCTACAAAATTTCCACAATCCTGAGACAAATCAGAAAAGTAGGTCTAAAATGTTTTTGAACCAACAGGGGAAAACAAAGGAGGGGGGGGGGGGGGGGGGGGGGGGTAGCTTTCATTTGTGATCCCTACTTTCTTCTGTGCTCCCAAACATATTAAAAAAAAAAAAAAGAAAAGAAAAGAAAAAAATTATTAATCTGAGCTACAATACTGTTGTCTACAAATATAACGTTTCAGAGTAATGTGAAATTAAAAAAAGCTACTAAAGTGCAAGCACAAATCGATACAAAAAAAAGAGAAAAACACTATGGCGACAATACAAAAAGATTGTCGTGACATTAAATGTAAGTCTGCATTGTGTGTGCAGTCTGGAGTGTTTGCACGATGTGGCCCGTCATGTGGTGGTACCTCACCTCAAGGCCTGACATATTTACACACTCACACTTTGCTTAGTTCAACCTGCACACTTCAAACATTAGCAAAACAAGGAGGAGAAAAAAAAAAAAACAAACTCTGAAAATCTTAATTTCTTAGGAAAATGTCCACTGGAGATCAGTACTGAGAAGCTTCTGATTGTGACAAGATTGTCTATACATTCTCGTTTTTCGCATAAAAATTCTACAGATTCAAGGCTATTGGTTTCCATATGAAATCTGCATTTTGTTTCTAAGGAGTCAACTCAGCGCTAATAGTAGTAATATAGCAATAAATCTTACATAATGTAGAAGGAATACAGCACAAAACAACTGCCTTATTATAGAAAAGAGAACAAAAAGTGGCTCATTTGTCATCAATAAAATCTGCAGAGGAGAGAAGATCACAGATCTTTGTCATGGCAGTGAAAAGAAAAGAAAAAAAAAATCATTCATATACGTATATGAAAAATTCACAAAATGTCCTGCATTTGGAATATTCAAAATACATATAAGAACTCTTCAAAAGCATCTTGAGAAGGCTTAAGAGATGTGAAATATTGCTTACTGAAAGCCATAATGGGATACATATAAAGTACGCAAAAGTCACAAATGAGATGGGAATGTGAGTTTTAAAAAAATAAATCGCCCACACCTCCCTAATTTTGATTATGTTTCCCAAATTAAAATCTGGACAAAGTACCCAACTTTGGATAGATGGTAATATGTACAGAGGGACTGCTAAACATTAAACTATTTCCATTATAACCATGTGCCCTAAAATAATTTCAATGAAACCAAAACCAGTGTCCATGTTCACCATTTGTCTTACTGGAGACATTTAGTCAAAAACAGTCCCTTGTAATCAAACTGAAAACATCAATTCACCACAGAGTGGCTGCCTTTCACAAAAAACTTTGACAAAGAGGTAAAGATATAACCACAGGTGGGCATTTCAACTGCAGTCTGGTCCCTCAAGTGTGATTGAATGCAAAGGTGCTTGGATCTAGTTTAGAATGAAGCACAATGTTACAGATGACTAAGGAGCAAACTGCATCCTGGAACTTATTAGAGAACAATCATGGACAATAATATCCTCTTAAAAGGGTAAGCATGATTATTAAGTTTTTAAAAAGGTGTAATGCAGAAATACGCCCTTGCCTTTAAAACAGCCAACTGACCTACTTAACAGGATGCACTTCAGTGGTCACATGCAGTGATGTTCTTCCACTCTTTTCAACATTACACAACTAGCTCAAAAGGACAGTACAAACCTAGAGGGTGACATGAAATTATCAAATGCATTTTTGGTCCAAGTGTGATTTAAAAAAAAAAAAGAAAGAAAGAAAAAAAAAGTTGTCAAATGTACATGCAAATGATCTATTAAGCGCCAAAAATTATGACATCATACAATTTTTTTCAATTTTGTCTCTGAACCCTGAGCTAAATCAAATATTGTATTTATGTGCGCACACATGCGCACACACACACACACGCGCACACACACACAGGCTCACAGCAGTTATAACCACCAACGTGCAGAGACCCGAGTTAACCTCAAATGTGGCTAGTGAAGCCGAACTCTTCAAGCAGTCAACAGTTGTCACTGGTACCCTCAGGCCTTCCTTTTTTTTTTTTTTTTTTAAAAAAACACAACAAAAAACAAAACAATTAATCCTAAGCACTGCTTAAATGAACATGAGCCCATGTGTTCTGCACTTTCAAAAGGCAGCTACCATGAAGAGAGATAATGGATAAAAGTTACAAATAAATGATTACCAAATACAGATTTCACATACACAAAAAAATAAGTTCACTGTCCAGGGCTCAATTTGTTCAGCTTCCCTTGTTTAAAAAACAAAACAAAACAAAACAAAACAAAAAAAAAAAAACACATGCACAGTCCACACTATGTTGGAGGGAAATGAATTTGCCCCAAAAATCCTAATATGTGCCTGCGCTTCAAGTATTCAAGTATTAGAACTGAAACAGCCATTGTTTGGCATTTTGACAAATCTTACTATGAAGAAAAAAAAGTAACAAAATAAAGTGTTGACAGGCTGAAAATAATCTCATAAATTTCATGGATACAATAGTAATTAAAAAAGGGTAAGGTAAACTTGATTTTTGTACTTGTGGTTAATGAAATATAGTCCCTTAATATTCAGCAATTAATGACTCTTTGCCCCCTACACAAAACCCTCTCACCAGGAGAGGGGTTTGTTTTCCCCATCCAATTATTTATTTATTTTTTTAAACCATTTTAGTTGTGTTTCTTGAGTCCTTCTATTGTGCCATCATGGTCGCTGAATTCGGGACAGATACCGTTAGCAGTCTTGCTGGTGGCAGTTCCTTGCAGGTTCAGTGTGGAAAGGTTGGGCTGGGTTTGGTGTTCATGGCAGAGAGCACCGTTGAGGTCTGCGTTTTCTGTGTATAGGTAGTCCTCAGCAAAGTCTGGGTGGTGCTCCACAAAGTTTCTGAACTTGTCTGTGAAAAGACCACACAGGGGCGCCAGAGAGAAAGGCAACATTTAGCAAAAGCTGCCCAGAGACAGATGACATCTTAAAATAAAGTGGCCTGGATGCCAAATCTAATGCTCCACAGAAGTGGGGAAAAAATAACTTTCACTTTGATAACCAACCGTAGCTCAAAGGAATTCCATTAAGTATATTAACAGCAGTTTTATTCAGTCGCTTACCAAACGTGATCTTCCCTGTGTCGTCCACATCGATGGCGGTAAACAGATGTGACACGCTGATGTGACTCACTCCTAAAGCTGTCTTAAGTATAACTGCTAACTCACTTTCTGTGATGGCACCATCCTCCTCTGCTTCAAACATCTGGGGAAGATAAAATGTGAGAAGATTCAGACATAATCTCTTTGGCTTTGCTTTAAGGCCACTCGGACAGCATATAAGGTAACAGTAGGTGCTCAACTCAAATATCAAGCAAGTAAAATGAGAAGATCATTATGATCTTCTCACCTTACTTCATCAAGCTGGTTTACAGGTACCCACAGTAACTGATCAGCTGCAGTAATAACCTCTGAATGCACACTTCATCTAGTATTAAAAAGGTAGCTCTGCTTTCAAATATGGGACAAATATAATGCACTGCCTTGAATATGTTTTAATGGAGCACATGTTATGCTGGTCCTAAGGAAGCACAAAACTATTCTGCCAGATGATTAGAGACGCATAAATCCTGAAACGCAACTTACCTTAAAAGCCAATTTCATTGTTTCCAGAGTTTTGGCAGGTCTGCATACAACAGATAGGGCTATCACATATTCTCTAATATCCATTCTGTTATCTTCATGCTGAAAAGACAGAAAACATTAAAAATGAAAACAGATGGTGAGCAAGACTGGTATATTTCATGCAAGCATCTATGGGTGATTGCACAAACATGCATTCTTATTTAAAGAAAGCAGATTCAATCCAGCACTTCCTCATCTTACTACTTCAGTTGTGCCCTAAACTACAGCACATATTGCTTCACACACATATGGATAGACCTCATCTCTAGTTATGCATTTTTCTATTTTAGAGAATGGCAGTTCTGCAGGAAAAACAAACCGCATTCAAATCAAGTAGTAGCAATTATCACTGTGAAAGTCTGCAGAGCAATCACAGTTGTGAGTAAAAGGTAGCTGCAGTTTTTTACCTCATCAAAAAGACCAAACATGTCTCGCAACATATCTGAAACTGGCACATCGAGGAAGTGAGCAAAGTCTTCCAGTTCCAGCTTCTGCCCCTCCAGCTTCCTGGCTCTGTTCCCATACTCCTGCAAAACCTTCTCGGGGTTCTGTGGTTTCAGCCTGAGACAGCCAGAGAGGAACTTTGTTAATTCATAACATGCATCTGTAAACAAGGAGACTAAAAAAAAAAAAAAAAAAAAAATGAACAGAATCATTAATTACTGAGTCCACCTGAGACTGAACAAGGCTGTTATCTAAACTGCTACGACAACTCTGTAGACTTTATGATTAGGCTGTATTACATTTTCTCTGTTCCGTTTTACTCATTTGCACTTTTTCACCCTATACAGTTTTCCAACAACCTCCACATTTTTCCTCGGTTTTGACTCTTTTCTACTTTTGCCAGACCGAATCCCTGCAGAGTCCCTGCTGTGTTGGTTGAGTTTTTTGCCTTCTTCACCCTCGCGCCCCTTACTTAGTCATCTTTGATAGGTTTATTGCATTGGAAAGTTTGAGTGACTCACCCCAGTCTCCTGACAAGCTTGGCAAACTCCAGCAGACAGGTGTCGACTGGCAGTCTCAGCTGGCCTTCTGCCATGGCCAGCTGGCAGTCTTCAAATGAATAATCTGTGATGGGTACCCCCAGGGCTCTGCGCACCACACAGAAGAGACAATGGTGGGACATCAGTGTGTGAAAATCAATACGAACTTTGCTTAAGGCCTATAATGCAGAGATAGTAGCTGATACATCTACTTTGAAGTTGAGAACAATATTCCTTTGCCACCTTTCATAACAAAACCAAAGTCATACAGGCACATATAAAAACCATATACTGTACAAAAAGCTGCATCTTGGTGCATAAACCGATGCTGTTCAGCTCTGACTGAAAAACTGTAAGATACCACATACTCATTAGGCTAATGACTCATCAATTATGTAGTAAAGCACTCTCTGGTTTGTTCTGCTTTTTGACTAATGGGGGGGCCATAATTTACTAAACATATTTATAATGTATTGTATTGTATAGTATTGAATATGACTTGAAGCTGGTGATTGAGATCACAATCTCAGTATTTACTACTTTCATAGAGCAATGGAGCAGGATTACCATTTCCTATACTTCTTCACAACCTGATGTCCTTTTGCAACCAGAGGGTTCGCCCCCTGCTGGCTATTAAAATGAATTAATGTTTAAGGGACTTCTGCAGTGTTTTCACTTTTGAGACCCACAGAAAAGGCAAAACAGTGTAGATGCTGCATTCACTATTTTAAAATAAAGACCCAAAATAAACAATGAATCATGCAATAACCCTCAGCCAACTCTGTGTTGTGTACATTAAATGGATCAAATGTATATCATATGATCAATTATTTTAACTTACTTAGCCATGACACGTCTCACATTGATGGCAAAGAGTGCAGGATTATTCTTCTCCTCCTCTGAGGGTGTATAGACAGGAAGGAACTGTAGAGAGCAAAAAATAAAAATTAAAAGCAAATCTTACACAAATAAATAAAATACAGTACATCTGAGATAAAACAAAGGGCCTAAGGGATAAATACAACACATGGATATACATAAAGGACAGAACTGGAAAGGACATATTTGGCAAAATATTGACAGTACAGCAATCATCATGTGTACACAGGGGGATTATCTGCATTGACAATACTGCATACTTACCTCTATCACAAATTCATTGTGTAACTGGCAGAGTGTCAGCCACAAAATATGGAATCTGAATAACAGGAAAACAAGAATAAAAAAACAAAACAAAAACACAAAAGAGCCTCGATTAGGGTTCAAGTCAAATGGAAATATCTTGACAATGAACAAAATCCGATTTTTCAACATTTTGTTGCGTCTATCAATATTCAGTAAGGATTTTTTTTTTCTTTAAATTAACGAATTTTAATACCCTGTAATGTTTAAGTTCAGGTTTTACCCAGGCCAACTAAAGAACAGACATGTATGTTCAATTTAGCAAATTCTTGACCCAACCCCTTTACAAAAAAGATTTTCAGGATGACACTGAATGGTTTGATTATCATAAAAATAATGTGAATTATATATATTATTTTTATTTGTTAAAGGCTGGGAAAGCTTGAGGTAACATTTGACATTTGTAAGAATAAACAAATTAATTAAAAAAAAAATGTCATGAGATGAGCGTAATTTTATGCCATTTCCATAATTTTTATGTTGAGTTTAGTTATTGATTTATTATTTGTTTTGTCTGACTTTGACTTAAAAGAATGTAAATTAATTACCTACTGTAACAAAGTAGTAAATTATGAAATTGTGTGCTTACGCTCCTGGCCCTTGCCACGTCCAGGTGATTGAGTCCTGTAAAAATAAATAAATACATAAAAATGTAAAAAAAAAAACACACACAAGGAAATTAGTCTCATTCATATAAATCACGAATGGATTACGAAAGCACGTGAACATTTCTCCGACATTTCACAACTAGATTGTCTGCATAATAATGGTGGTTAATAATATTAATTGTATTATACAATATTCTCCTTTTTCCACGAAGTTAAAAAACATCATGAATAAACACTGGCATATCATCAGTTCAGATCCCTCTCTTAAATCTTTACAGGTACCACCTAGGTTTGTTTATGAGACACCTCCTAATCTGAGAAACTACTTAGTTAGATCCTGTCTCCCGATCCAAAAAACTAGTCACTTCCTCAGCGATATACCATCTGGCAATTATCGCTGCGGGCATTGCACTCAATGCAATTTCACTCACAAAACCAAAATCTTCCATCACCCACGATCAGATAAACCCTACAGAATAAAGGGCATCATTACATGTCAAACCACTAATGTCATATACATGCTTAAACGCCGGTGTGGTTTGGCTTATGTTGGCAAAACTACACGACAGTTGAAAACTAGAATATCAGAACATCACTCAAACATCTGTAATCATGATACTAAAAGCTCGGTTGCTATCCATTTTACTCAGGCAACGTATCTTCTTTACATTACTGTGGTATAGAAGCCATTAAACCATCACAAAGTGGTGGCAATATTAATTCTCTCTTACTTAAGAAAGAAGTGTATTGGATACATACCCTCAACACCTTATCTCCCTTCGGTCTTAATGAAGAATTTGATTTGAGATCCTTTCTGTAATTTTCTCTTTTTAATACTGGGTCCTTATCCCTTGCCACTCCTATTTCATTAATATTTCATTGTTTTTCTATGCATTTAATTGTTTATCTATGTGTCTCATTCCATTTTTCTTGGTTTTTCATCTTGTTGACTCTTATTATATACATTATCTGTCCTTGTGATTAGCCTCTAATAAGATTTATTTATTTATCTTAACTTTCCAAAGCCTTTTCAGTTTGTAATACACGTGTTAGGATTTTATACGAATAGTCTTTTTTAATGTTTTCAGCTTTACTAATTTATTTCGACTATTCTTGGTTGTTTTTTTTGTGTGTGATTCCCTCCCTTTTTTCCTTTATTTGGGCATTAAAGTAATGACAACCACATGACCACCTTAAGAGTAGGCAGATATCTAAACATGTGCATTACATTACCTCATTAAGTCTGAAGGGCATGTTGGCCCAAAACGTTGCGTTTTAAAGGTCTGTTCGGATTAAAATCTTTTCCAGGAGCATTCTGGTGTGTGGACCTCTTTGTTTCTCATTAATATAAAAAAAAAAAAAATTTAATATTTGAACAATTCAGATTGAGTGATAACTTCACTGCAGCTTACTTGCACGACAAAAATAATCACTGCAAAATCAACTTAAGGTATCTAATTAGTCTTGAATTCAATAATTAAATCCAAAAACACAAAAAACTGGTTTAAATTAAGTTCATACAATCATGCTTTTCAGTCCCTCCCAACAAACATTTAATACCAGTTTCTACATTACTGTCAGCACATTTGCCCAGAGCCAATACTGACTGGCTTTGATTTTACCTGGGTAAGTGGCATTTGCTGTGTCATCATCAAAACTCTCCATTATCTAAGAAAAGGGTGCTCTGTTCCCTTGCTGTGCATCATTATGTTAGTGGACAACTATTCCCATTATTCTGTGTGACTATAGGCACTGTCAAAATAACAACAGTGCCATCATGAGGTAAAAATAGGAAAAACATATCAAAAAAAAAAAAAAAAAAAAAAAAAAAAATCAACAAAACCTTTTAGGTGACTTCCACAATTCCACACCGGGTGTGTCCAAAGTCAGTTGGCTTAAGGAACAAAAGGTGAATGAGTGCTTATTTTAATAAAAATGAATGAAGACAGGATTCAATATAAACCCCTTACACAATTTTAGAATTATGCATTAGTTTCAAATAATGGAAAACTAATACGGCAACTTAGTAAAGTTTTAGGATACAATGTGCTATCAGAACAGCTTTAGTGTACCTTGGGAAGTCTGTGAAACTTAAACGGAGTGATGTAACACCATTCTTTCAAGAGAGCATTATCCAGTATGTGTCCAATATGTTGGTCCAAAATCACAGATAGTTGTTCAGTTGGGTTAAGGACCTGGTGACTGCTATGGCATGTTAACAGGTGGGTTTCAATAGTCGCACTAACAAGAATTCTTACCTTCATGATCTTGCTTACATGCTAGGCTGGACCAGTAAAAACCATGTAATAATCTTTTTCGTACAGGTACAGTTATATTTTAAAAATACTCATATTTTAAATGAACTGACCATTTACAAAACAGCCTTAAAAAATTTAAAATCCTGCAAATAGAAAAAAAATTCCCTCTGCAATTTTCAGAGGCAGAGGGGGTGGATTATGTGGCATGGGCAGACTGTTGTGGGCCACTGGGTAATCTCTCAGATAATTAGTGTTTGACAGATCCCATTTGTAATTTGTCACCTAATGGCAAAGAGCTAAGGAAAAAGATGGGGTCTTTCTGCCCGTTTTCTTACCAGTTTATTAGGATAGCGAATGACCACAGGCTGTACTGGTACAGCAGGGATGAAGGCCCCTACAAAAGTTTAAAAAAAAAAAAAAAAGGACAGGAGACTTATTTTCATTTGACATATCCGTAAAAACAATACACTGGTCTAAAAACTAATTAGAATTGCAATTGCATACTTAATTGATTTTACATTAAAACAGGGGGGAAACAAAAAGCCTAGAAAGCTGTTATACAGCAACGCACACAAAAATCAAAACTCTAAACATACAGGTTGGGGGGGGCTTACCTGGCTTAAAGGTGATTAGGCAGGATCTATTCGTGCATGTTCCCTCTGGAAAAATCATGATCTGTATGAATGAGAAATAAAGTAATTAGTGGTTACTGTTAATGTGTATGTGGGTGGTGAATATTGTGCTTTCGTTTGTTCCAGAAAACTGAAGTGTCAGAAATAAAAACTGAAAATCCTGTTGAAAACATTTCTTATTCAATCTTTTAGAATTTGGTTTACAAATTGTCATTACATTAAAGTTAAAACAGGGAATTTATGTCAGTAACTGTATAATCAATTAGCGAGAATGGCTATTGAACAATTTCTGCACAATTGGCAAATCTTGTATAAAAACAACAAAAAAAATGTCGGTTAAAAATAGATTATGTTCTTTATGCTTTTGGTATGTGCAACACTCTTGCACAACTTCCATCTTTCAACAACTTACCTGAGGCCATTCTCCTCCAGAGTGGGCTCTGCGTTTGATCTCCTCCACAGTCTTCTTTCTGGAGTTCTGGTCTGATCGTGAGACGAACACCGGCCTGATGTACTTAATCAACGCTTAAAGCAAAAAGGCAGAGAATGGAGAAAATGCAGACAAAAATTAGTTGAGAAAACACTGCGCCAAACAACAAATACTTCTATTACAGTAATAAATATCACAATCATAACTGTAAAACTATCAGACATCCAAAAGCACAAATGCTTCACTATACAGAATAAGTTGTATAACTCTCAAATACAGGAGGCAGATATACAATTACAAGGAGCAGATACAGAAATACAGGAAGTTTATGAGGAACAAAGCCATCACACAATCGTATTCTATTTGATGCCAACTTCCCTCTTTGATGACAGACTAGGAAAGATCTACGGTGACAAGATTAGCCACCTTTCCATTGTAGAAACTCTGGGCAGGCAGACGGTGGCACCAGAACATCCTCGACATAACTTACAGCCCTCAAACCAGCCTTTCCAGCTTGGTTTCATGACTAGACATGACCATCGTGAAATGATGGGTTAATTTTGAAATACCTCTGGCTGCTAAGTCGGTTCAGAGCATGTCAAAACAACAGAAATGATACAAACAAGAAGGGCCTCAGAGCTGATCCCTGGTATCAAGATCAAGATTCTTCACTGGTCTCACTAGGGAGAAATTTGGCTCGGTTTAAAGAGTAAACGGTACCACTGCACAGTAAAACAAAGCCACACCACCACTACAATCCAATAAATATAGTAAGACAACACAATAAAATTTAACCATAAATATAATAAAAACAATGTACAATTTATAAAAAAAAAAAACAAAAACAAAAAATGCAATTAGCCATATGTACTTTTCATGCTTGCTCACTGATTATCTTAATTGATGAAGTTACAATTGAGTGATTGTACCTGTTATATTTATAACATATATAATCCCACCCCCACCTTGAACCCATCAGTCACCCCTGCTGCACACCTCACCACTGTCCTCATACATGTCCTGCACCACACCCTGCTTCTCTGTTACTCCTGACTTCCTCATACAGTACCAGAGTTCTCCTCTTGGCACCCTATCATATGCTTTCTCTAGATCCACAAAGACAGTGCAACTCTGTCTGACCTTCTCAAAGCAAACATCACATCTGTAGTCCTTTTTGTGTTGTGACAACAAAACTGCTAATTTCACTTCATCTAACACAAGTGGCTAGACAACCTTAAACACGCCAAAAAAAAAAAAAAAAAAAAAAGAACTCTTGTTTTATGGAATGAAATCTATGCTGGTGCATAATAACTGGAAGACTAATATCTGCATAATGGGCAGTCTGTGTACTATTAGACCTGTAAAGGGCAAGTACAATGACAAAACAGGAAACTAGACAACTAGCTTAAAGATTTTCAAAGGGGATTACAGGACAGAAGCATGTTCATTTTTCTTCTTTACCAAGACAAAAAAAAAATAAATAAAAGTTGAGAGAGAGAAGTCTGAGAGTAAGGCAAACATAAAAATGAAAAAAGAAGAGACCATGAAAAGAAGAAGAAATGATTTCACCTGTGAGCCATCTGCTGACAGGAAGAGATTACATCTCTAGCAAGTACCGTACAAGTCACACTGCACGCGTCATTCTGGCTGATCAGGTCTTAATGCCTATTCTGGATTCCACGTGGCCATGCACTGGTGCTTGGTTCCTACTGCAAGGCTAATAATCACTTGTCACCCTAAAGAATATTTGCGGCCTTTTATCATTTTAGGGCAAGCCAATTTTGAGGTAGTGGACACACCAGAATAAAATAAAATAAATTCTCACACTGTAAAATGCATTCTTTTTTTAATACTTTGGTTCAGCTAATCCAAATCACAATAGCTGACTGCATATTGTTTAAACTGACAATTTGTCAAAGAAAAATGCTGAAATATGGTCATAATCCTGCAATACAAGTAAAGCTGCTTTAACTTGGCCAAGCTTCACTCAGCCTGGAGCTAACAATGTGGCCAATTACTGACTCAGCAGGCAGAGGAGGAGGAGAAAGGAAGGCTAAAATAACACGCAAACACCTTTACAGCATGTTCTGCTCACGAGGACATAAGAACCGCTGACTGAACTGGCTACTGGGCTGTTGCACTTGCAGACTAGTTGATAGGATCTACAATTATAGTATTGTACTGAGTGCATTTCAGCAAGACCTGCCTGACCTCTCCAATGTTGCCTTAAGATAAGCACAGATAAGGCTACGGAGCTATCTAAACAGCATTTTAGCTTTGCGGGATCCATATCTGGCCATCAAAATTAAAACAATATGTAAAGACCAAGAACAGGGCTAAAATGTCTGGAGTATCCTGACTTCTTACAATAGAGCAGAAAGGAAGAGTCACAGATCCAGGTTCAAACAATATATCCTGATACTGTTAAGATTTTGGTCTTTCTGATGTCACCATTATTGCCCATATTAATTCTTCCAAATGAAATGAGGATAGTTGGAATGTAAACAACTCTGCTGTTCATTGTTGGCAATTATGCCTGATAGTATCACCTATGGATCTAGAAGAAACAAGATCACAGGTTAGCCTGTTTCTTGTTTTTTTTTTTTTTTAAATTCACTATCAAGTTATTTCCCTTTCCCAAGCTGAGTGTCGTTTAACCAGAAAGGTATATTTGACCTTTAACTCCTCTTGAAATGCATGGTTTCTATGGGTTAAAGAATGTTGTGAGTCCAGTGTAATACTTTTTTAAATGTTTTAAACAAAATTAACTTTAGTCAGCACTGACAACTCGAAATTATACTCTGAAGCATGATTTCTGCTTCTACTACAGAATGACATCTGTATTTTCTTTTTGGGTATACCAATACTATAAGCACAAACTTAGCTGGACCTGGTTTCAACTCTTTAAAACAAAATGTAAATTAGACTGGGTAAACCCCTGTTTACTGTAACAGCAGCAAAGTCGTGGGAACTGTCTTGAACTGCACTGTTGTACCGATAACCTTCCCTTCTGTACAAACCACATACCACAGATACCCATCTATTAGTCTATTCTTCACACAGTGCTGAGATGTGTCCAGTAACTCACTGTGTTTCAGTGAATAAATTTGGTAATGTTGTCATGAGCAATGAGATGATCTTTTTTCATGTTTAGGTAATAGTCCAAATGGTTAACAGTAACAGTTTTGCATCTGTGCGTGTTTTTTGGGTTTTTTTTTTTAAACTTACTGCCCCAGAGAGGTATGTCCTTGCTCTCAGCCTTCATGACAATTGAGGACATTGTCATGGTGACTGGGATGGCATCAAAGTAAGAAGAGTGGGGTGCCAGGGTGAGGATGGGTGCTTCTGTAGGCAATGCCCTTCGCCCTTTCACAGTCATCCAATGGAAGCCTCCCGCAAACCACATGACCCGCATGATGATTTTCAGAATGATGTCCACCAGTCTGGAAACAAGATCATCCATGTGTGAGAAGCGCCTTCACTTGTTAGAAGTAAATGAAAACACTTCACATGATATAATGTAGTTTGCTAAAACAGCAGTATCAATCGTCATTATGAAATCATAACTGACACAGAGGACTAAGGATAGGTAGGGTGCGCTTATGAGTTGCTGTGGAAAATAAACTGTCAGTGAGTGGTGAGAAGAGGGGAACTAAAACCCTAACGCTAAAATAACTGCCTGTAATGCACAGTGTGTGGTCGAGTTCTTTGAATGTGCTGTGTTTCACCGTTTCTTTACTAACTGGTGAGATCGCACAACTTAACTCCGAGTTTAACTGTCACCTCTCCGCTCAAGGCCAATCAAGAAAATACCTACGATCTTAGTTTTGCTAAGAATCTCATTTACCATAAGTATCAAGAGATGTCCATTTGACACACAGCACTTAAAGTATATGAGCACTTTAAAAATAGAGGCTAGCACATCACAAATCTATCATAACCATACATATTCATTTAGAGAACCTTGAAATGTCAATCCCTACTAGATACTGCATTTTAAAGCTAGTTTTGGGTGCTCCCTTGTTTACAAGCTTCCACAGAGGATAACTCCAGTGTTTGTTTTGGCAGATTTTTTTTTTTTTTTGGGGGGGGGGGGGGGGGGTCCTTCCTGACACTGTCAAGTCAAACCTGATTTTTTTTTTTGCATTTTTGGCCACAGCGGCTTTTGTTAGCAGTGGAGAGAGACAGGAAATGGGGGAAAGATACAGGGGAAGACAAGCGGGCAAACTGGCGACAGGCCGGGACCGCAACGCGGCATATGTATGTGGTCGCCGGCTTCACCACTAAGCCACCCAGGTGCCCAAACCTGATTTTTTAACTTGGAAAAGGGTAATAGGTGAGTAAAAGAAAAAAATATAATAAAGGAAAATTAAAATAAAAATAATAATAAGGTAAAACATAAAGAAATAATGGTGGACAGGGAAAACTGAATCGATGTCAGTGACTCGCAGTTGAGCCGGGTGTTGCGTAATATTACAGCTGACTATTTTAGTGTGCAACGTCTCATGACCCGCCCGCGCCGTTCAAACAAATTAACACGGAAGCTAAACAGAACGAGAGTGGAGTACGCCGGAGGATTTGTGCAAACAATACATCTAAACACTGGAGAGGCAGCCGATAAGAGCGTACAATGCCTCTGTTAGAAGTGGACCTCATAGGTGCAGCGCTGCTAATACTCTGTCATGTGAATGTGCTTTGACAGTTGTTGTTTACATGTGGCGTTTAGCGTCTGAGATCGCGCTGGTTCAGTGATCATCGTATTCGGTTGTAAATTGATTCGGGTTATAGTTTTAACAGTGTTTATAATATAGCTATGAGATGTCACAATTAAGGTTGTTGGTTATATGTCCCGGTGAATTTTATATACAGTGAAGATAAGAGCGGTCATTTTAAACAGGCATATTTTTAATGGGAGTACTTCTCTACGGGAGTTTATGTGTATTGTAGATGGGGTACTTTTATTTATATTAAGCAATGTGTGTATACGTGTGCACGGGCTTGTGTTGATTGCTTGTATTTGTTTGTTTTCTTTAAAGGTTTTTCACCTAACTCACTGCACTACGAAGGTGACTGCATGTTACCCCTTGTAAATTCCAAATAAAAGAAAACAAAAAGAAGGATGTTCAGTGTGAAGTAATTCAGAGTGAAACCCAGTTATCCTAAACTCCTTTTTTCAAGTTGGGGAAAGTTGCATAAACATTTTAGACAACTTGACAGACACAACCCCAAAGGGACCTGTGTCTCCTCCCACCATCAAACCAGGGATCTTTCATTTATTAGGTGAATGTGTAAACTGCTACATTACGGAGCAACTCTTATTTATTGAGTTTTAAAATCATCTCTACTGAAGTTTTTTTTCACTGTTCAAAGCCACACATATCCATAAGAAAGCACCCACCTTCTCCAGAGGCACTGGGGTTCAACAGTGGTCTCAGAGCATCCCACTGAAGCAATGAAGGCAAAAGGCCAGGCCAGCAACATCATGAATGCAGCTATGAGTAGACGGATGGGGAACAGCGTGACTGTCATCAATGCAATCTGTGAGAAACAGGATGAAACAAAGAAATCAGTTATTTCCTATACTGCTAGAGTTCTGTCTGTAAAGGGATGACTGCAGCCTACAGTATGAGTGAATGAAGTCATCCGTCACAGGATGGGTATGTTAGCAAATGTCAGCTGTTCATATTGCCAGACTTTAGTTGCAATTGTCCAACATCATTGGTCTTGGACTGCACTTCAAATAAATGAAATAACACAGGATAATATCAATAATATTTTGTGCAGCTTGCCCTGAGTGTGTGCTAATACAATAAGCACAAACTATTAGCGACTTGTGTCCCCTAATATGCCTGTCCTACACAGTATAAATGGCAACCAGTCTGTAGCACAGCCTCAAAATACAGCTGCTATCAGCAGCTCTGTAATAAAAATTGTATTTAATACTACACAGTACAAATTAGAGTTATGAGTGTATTTCCTGTAGTCATAAACAATACATATTACAAAGTATCTTTTTCATTCTTGAAGGCTCTGATAATCCTTGCCCCTCACTGTAAGGGTCCAGTCCTTACTGTTTATTTAAACGCTATTCATGACTCTGATAGCACCCCTTATCATTTGTCAATATTTGTCCTGATAGCAAGCACTGCTGTTGAACACCAATTGTAAGTGCCCTATCTTATCAGGAGAGAGTTCCTATCTACACTGTATTCAGTTTAAGCTGTATTTTAAAACAAACACATATTCATTAAAAAAAAAAAAAAAAAAAAAAAAAAAGGCCTGTGGATTATTGAAAGATCCAGTCAAACCTAAAGCATGGTAATACATGAATGTCGCTCAGAATGAAAATAAAGACAGTGCTGGTAAACGAACAGTGTTTAGGAATTAAGAACTACTTCAGGAAAAGTACTAAAGAAGAAAATTAATCCATGAAACAAGGCTTGTCACTGGCCTAAGAATCAGCAGGAGTGATGAAACTTGGGAGTTATACTGTAGTTGCCAATGCAGGGATTATATGGTGTAATGTAATTAAATGTAAAAATGGTGGTATCTATGAGATGTGTTGTAGCTAGTATAAACACCAGTTTTGAACCAAAATTTTGTGATTTTTTTTTTTTTTTTCTACCCAAATGAAAGCTTTAGGAAGCTGAAAACAATCTACACTGTTTAGCCATTAATATGCAACAGAAGGCTAAGTTAGTAGATGATGTCTGTGTTAAATATCAGCTGTAGAGGCAATTCTGCATTAACCTCAAAGCAAAACAAATGTGCATTTGTTCCTCTGTTTTCTGGTGATGTCTCTGCCTTCAGCAGGATATTGCTTTGGTTTAGACTTGGCAGTATCACAGTGTTACAGTAAACCAGGATATTAAGAAATCCTGATGTCATGACTTTAAATATCAGCAAAAATACAAAACTGATGCGATGCTTAACAAAAACCACGTAGTTCCAATGTAGAATACCCAAAGGCAAAAAATAGAATTTGCAAAAAAAAAAAATACATTGTGCTGTTAGCTGCTGGTTGAAGGGATGCTGACAAATGAAAAGCAAAGCAACTCTGAATTAGAAGATCTGAAAAAACAGTTACCATGGCATGCAGCAGCAATACAAAAACATCAAAGACAATAGCATATTCCCAGGGGTTTTTGTTTAATAAGTCCCCCTCATTTGGCATTGATGAGCTAGAAATAACAAAAAAAAGAAAGGAAAATAAAGTGCTTTTGTGACAGTGCAAAAAAAAACAAAAAAAAACAACAAGTTTATCATGCTTTTTCCTGAATTTGTGTGCAGTTACCTTTTTGCCTTTGAAACAGTGATGGTTCCTCACATTGTTGCCTACTGTATTAGTGTTGGCATTAGCAATCTGACAATCAGTGCATAGAGTCTTTTTGTGTTACAATCATTTGAATGAAAGCAAATGTTCAACATTTATAAGCTACAACTCTTACATGAGTTATCATTTTTGAGGTGTCAGAGTGTGGCACAAACTAGCAAACATGTTGGACAAAGCTGGTTTGCAAATGGTGCTTCGCTAAGAAGGAAGCAAAGGGAGCTAACCCTTAAGCATGCTACTCTCTCCCTTTCCCACTCACTTCAAAGGAAGAGTCAAGTAAGGGAACAGGATTATGCCCCTTATCACATCCACACTATTATCTAGTGTGGATGTAGAAACTGGATAGAGTACTTAAGGCCACCTAGTTATGAGGAGGCAAGAGGAATGGTTTTCAAAAGCACTAAAGACAACTGATGCGAATTTTCACAGTATGGGACATTAACTTGAACAAAAGGCAAGTTCAAATTCTAGCTGATGAATACAGATGACTTGTTTTAAGTTGGGGGGGGGGGGGGGGGGGGGGGGGGGGGGGTGTCTGCCCACTCTTGATGCCATACCACATAAAACATACCATTACACCAGTAAGTCGCAACCATAATATTACAGACAGGGTTAGTGAACTGCAGTGACTATCTTAAACAGTACAGTATTTTGCTAGGAAACCCTGTGTTCTGGCATTAATGTAGGTACTGCCATTTAATGGTGTGGTTTTGTGTAGTTATTAGTAGCCATGGTTAGAGGTTTTCCACTTTGACTACATCAAGACAGATTTCGGCCTTTAGATTAGGCTTGTCAGAGTTGGGCTGCTAAGATTAGTAGATTGCATTCTGACAGCTCAGTAGCTTTGGGAGTTTAACTGGGAAGCATTTTTTGGAATAATCTGATTCCCCAAAAATAAAAAAAACTGGCTGAGAGACTTCAGTCTAGTCAAAAACACAACAACTCAACTACTACTGATCAGCTCTCGGGCAATTAAATTGCATATGAAAATGTGTGTGTGAGAGTATATATTATCATACATATACACACACACACACTGCATGAGCAGCTTTATGTGGACCGAATGGGTAAGTACTGAATTACACTGTAGCCTACTAAGGAGTATCTACAAGCCTCTAAAGTTGATCCAAGATTTAGCCACATTAGTCAATTGCCCGATTAGTCAGAATTAACCACCTTATTACCATTGCCTCTTGCTACAGAAATCAACTTCAAGCATCCACATAGAAGTGAAACAATTTATTCTTGATTGCAGAATAACCTTACAAAAGTGCGCACAAGCAGAATAATTTTGAATTCATTAACAGCCTATTAGCTCTCAGGCCGTTTGCCTCCAAAACTATATAGAGCTACAGCTTTATGGTCCAACAGCAGCTTCTCTGCTCCTATTATTTTCCATTACCCATCTGAGTGGGTTATGATTTACATCCATTCATTGATCCTCTTCTGCTTAATTATCAAAACACAACTGAGCCATTCTTGTCCATATATGACAAACCAATGCAATCCAAACAATAACTCTTCAGTTTATGTTTTATTAAGAGTAACTGTAACAATTTCCTGTTTCCCAACAAACAGTGAGAACATACTGCAGTTCCCTTTCTCTCTAAACTGAAAACAGACTTTGAGCTGATCAGTTTAAAGTGCAAAATATGTCTTCCTCAAGCAGCTGTGGATGTGAAAGGAAGACTAGAGCACTATGCTGAAAACAGTTGTCCTGAGTTAGAACAAAACTAGGAAGTTTATTACCCACTTCAGCATGTCTAAGAATGTGATTATAAGTCCCTAGCTTTTCATTTCTTTAATGTAATCTCAAAGCACATGCATGTGAAATGATTTAAAAGCAAAAAAATACCAAGAGGATGATAACTAAATTCTCTGTAGCCTCTTGGATTGCAGCATCTGCTCATTTATCATTGGTCCAGTTGTTAAGATGATAGTTTTATGTGCATTTGTATGCACAAAGTCACATGGACAGGATTTCAGGTCCTTCCCCTTTGTACTGCAAGAAAAACTTTGATTTGAAATGTTATATTTGTTAGAGAAACCGGGGGGGGGGGGGGGGGGGGGGGTCACTGTCTGCATCTGTAACATCATTGTGGCCTTCCCATTCGACTTAACTATGTTACTGAACTACCTCACACACAGATGTGCCCCAATTCCACACCATTTACTAATACCACACATATTATCTATATTAATAATATGTACTCACTAATATCAAGTCATTGCTAAAAATGGATGCACAGATTCGCGCACGTCTCTGTGTCAGCTATTTCGAGAGATCATATGAGGTTAACTACAAAGGGCCCACATGTGCCTTTAATTCACAGGCAGTCCCAGTTTTCAAGAGCTAGACAGTCTAATGTTGAAGCTCACAGATGCTGACTGTAGGTTCTCATTATCTGTGTCTAATGCAACACGTTGCAATACTGGACGAGACGATTCTGCAGGAGGTGTAAATCTGAGCAGAGTTCAAATTTCTGCTGTGTGATGTCTGGGCTTTTCAGCCACACAATTTCTCAATTTCATGACTTTGAGGAGTATAAGACCAGTGGCTGCAAGCAAGCTTGACTTAGCCTCCAATTAACACCGTTTGCAGAGAAGCCCGAAAGCTCTAAATCTTATTATCAAACAGCACTGACAAACAGCTCTGCAAAACTGCAAAGTTTACTCAGGCTACCTGTCTATCCTTTACGAAAATCCACTGTGGTTAACTATGGTTTTTATGCAGTAACATAAAAACCATGGTTTTAAACCCATGGTAAAACCATGGTTACTACATAAAAACCATAGTGGATTTTCGTAAGGGCTGTTCAACGACGCAGGTAAAAATATGTCAACATTAAGAGCTGAGGGGAAATATCTTTCATTTGTAGACGGGAGAGGAGGAGGGGAGGGTGGAAAAAGCGTGTCTGCCAGCTTACAACCCCCTTCTCCAAATCCTCACGTGTTAGCTGAACTGCGATAACCAACGAATTCAGAGAAAAATACAAGGGCATTATGTTTAAAATAAACTCTTATCAACCCACTTGGTGAAACCTATCGATAACGTTTCTGATTACTGAAGTAACAATTAAACAGCAACAAGCTAGGCCCCTCTTGGACAGGCAGCCATGCTCAGATAACTGACTTTTATTCCCGTGAGAGAGACGGGGTGATTTACACGCTTTACGTTACGTAGTCGTAAAAAAAAAAAAAAAAAAGATACTCTTGCTACAGTTAAGGCGATTTTTAGAGACTCCCAGCCCTCCCAATGAGTACACAAAACCAGACTGCAAAACCAACAAGATAGAGGAAAAAAAATGTAGCTAGTGTTAGCTGACTAGCTAGTACTAGCTTAACGGAACGCATGCAATCAAGGAAATCAGCTAAACGACTGTGACAGCGTGACTGTGTGTCGCACTAAAGTGTTAATGTTTAACAAGCACCTATAACTGCGTGAATGCGATAATAAGTTCAATCATTTGCCTTCACACACACACACAATTACCTTTGCCTTTTCCAGTGGAGTGAATTTCAAGACGTGCACAAAAGGGTTTCTGAACGGAGGAGCATGGTCCATTTTCTTTCCATCTCCTTCCGTCGCACACTGTCTGTTACTTGGCAATCTCATTTTTAGAGGCAATGCTAGTCGTGGCTGCAACTGTATTTCTTAATACTTCAGGCAGAAAACTGATTCTGCTCGAAAGGCAGGCTCTTCACGCAAAACGCAGCTTCACTTATCTGTCCTGGACAGTGGCTAATTGAGCTGGCAGTGCGCGGCTATTAACGTTATCTTCCTTTCTTGGACAGCATGGAGGGATGATTGGCTCAAGGATTAGCAGGGGATATCTGAAATCGCCGATATCGCAGGAGTCCTTCCTCCACACCGTGCTCCCCAATCAAACCAGTCCGCTAGCGTTGGATGCTAACGGAGCCACTATTCCGCTCTTCCTGCATCACGCATGCGCAAGACTTTCTTGCCCATTTCAATCCCCTGTGATGCTGCATTCACATCTACTTCAAATTCGTAATTTCGAAATTTGATTTGTTTGTTTGTTTACGGGGTGATTTATTAGAAACACAGCAGCCTTGCAATTAGTGTCATGAAGTGTGTGTTTTATTCCGACTTTGTTCATGATGTGAATGTGCTCAAAACGTCCTCAGTTGTTTCAGTTAAGTCAAGAAGAGGAAGCAAGTGAAGGCTGAAGCAAGGATTAAATGGTGGAAGTCGAAGGACTAACAACGTTCTGTAGAGTTCAAGGTGGTAGTGCAGAGTTACCAAATGACTGTAAAAGTGCAGCTGAAGTGGTGAGGGAAACTGCCAAGCAGGTATTTGGTGTATCATCTACAGAGGAATGAGGACAAGGAGACTTGGTGGTAGAATGAGGAAGTACAGGAAAGCATTCAAATGAAAAGGTTAGCAAAGAAAAAGTGGGAGAGTCAGGGAGCTGAAGAAAGTAGAAAGGAGTACTTGGATGCTAGGTGTACAGAGGTGGCAAGTTGCAGTGAGTTACATGAGGCTCGACACTAGGGAAGGATAAAAGGTCTTGTTTATCTGGCTAGGCAGATAGATCAAGCTGGAGATATAGAGATATAGAGATGAAAATATAGCAGCGAGTGAAGAGAGTGTGTTGAAAAGATGGAATGAGTACTTTGAGGACCTTATGAATTAAGAAAATGAGAGGACAGATGATGGCCAGTTAGTGAATCAGGAGATGCAGGGGATTAGTAAGGAGAAACTACGGTTAAGAGGATGAAGAGTGGAAAGGGGGTTGGTTCAGGTGACATACCTGTGCAGATATGGAGATGTCTAGGAATGTCTGAGGAATTGAGAAGAAGTGTTTTCAAAAACAAAGGTGATGTGCAGAGCTGTAGTAACTACAGAGGGAAAAGGCTGATGAGCCATGAAAATATGGGAAATATGGGAAAGTGTTGTTGAAGCTAGGCTAAGAAGAGAGGTTACAATTAGGTATGGCATGATACCACTTTTTTATGTCTGATACCGATACCGATATTTTACATTTGGATATCGGCCGATACCGATATAAAACCGATATTTAAAATTGATCCAGGCATTTAAAAACATTAAAAAAAAAAAAGTCAACAGTCTCTCACACAACAAAATCAAAGTCTTTTAGTTGTCCCACATACATGACTAAGGACCAGGGTGGACAGAGCTTTTTAGGCAGTGGCACCAAAGCTCTTGAAGTGTTTACCACTCCAGCTCCATTTAATTGACTCTGTGGCATCATTTAAAAAAATAGTTGAAAACTTTTCTGTTTAACCAGGCTTTCTGGTTTCTGACTTTATTTTTATTCTTTTTCTTTTAATATGGTAATGTTATTATGTTTTTAACATAGTGTTTTCTGGGGGGGGAGGGGTGATATTGTGTTTTAATTATTGTACAGCGCCTTTCTGTCTGTGAAAAAACTATATAAATAAACTTTACTTACTTACAACAATAACTATCACCTGAATCCTGTTGCTTCTGTGTGAGAAGGTGATGCATTGGCTTATGGCATGTTGCAAATTTCATTAGGGCTGCAACTATCAATTATTTTAGCAATTGCGTATTCTATTTATATTGATTACCGAAGTAACTGGATAAGAAATACTTTTTTCATATTAACAGTTTATCTGCATATTTTAACTTCCATACTGCAGTTTTTCCCTGTGTGAAACAAACAGGATGGATGGAGCAGCTACGAAGTTCTCTTTTCTTCACTTACTGATCAGGTGGTTGATGAAGGACCTCCAGCTGTTTCCCAGTAAAGGTTTATGGAGGTTACAGGGACGAAAAGGCTTCTTTTGGACACTAGAAAAACATTTCGTCGCTCCATCTGAGCTGACCGGCTCCGCCTCTTTCCGCTTGTGCAGACAGACTGCACGTAAAACAGCTGACTGCTGCTGTTGTGTTATCAATGTTTATGTTGAAAAACTAGGGGCTGCGTGAGCGTTATCTTGTAATGCTTTATATTCACAAGCATTCTCCTAAATACATTTCTACTGCAGGTCTATACTTAGTCACAAATCAGGGATTAAAGTATCAAAAATATTTTGACGGGGAAGGGGTCCTTCCGGTACCGGACGGTCACCAGTGCTAATAGCTGCGCTCGCTAGCAGTATGTCCGAGAGCTGATAACAGCTGATTCTCAGCACAGCGAGCACAACACACAAACAAGGCAGAGGGCGGTGGAGACGTGGAAAAACATGTCAGCGATGATCGCTCAGTGTCAAAGGGAATCCGTCGCAGCGACGGAGAACTTTATAGAATCTGAGGGTTTTTTCTAACTCCTGATCCCCCACTCCATTCCAGTAGGTGGTGGTAATGCAGCTCTAAGCTGGTTTGGTCAACCGCAAACCCACAAGAAGAAGAAGACGACGGCGCACTGTAATGCAGCTAATGTGAGCGAAACGTTATTTAATGTATCGGATTACATTTTTTATTTCTTTCCGATATCCGATCCAGTAATTTAGGCCAGTATCGGACCGATACTGAATATCGGATCAGCGCATCCCTAGTTACAGTCAGCAAGCAGTAGTAACTTCATATCGAGAAAGAGCATGACAGATGTGATGCTTGCTTTGAGAGTATTGATGGTTAAGGATAGAGAAGGTCAGAAGGAGTTGCACTGTGTCTTTGTGGATCTAGGGAAAGCATATGACACGGTGCCAGGAGAGGAACTGTGAGAAGTATGTGAGGGTGGTGCAGGAAATGTATGAGTGCAGCAATATAGTGGTGAGGACAGTGCACAAGAGAGGTGAAGAAGAGAGTGCAAGAAGGATGAAGCAAGTGGAGTTGAGTGTCAGGGGTGAGTTGTGACAAAAGGATAGCTTCAAGAGTTTACAAGACATTAGTGAGACCTGCTATGATATATGGTTTGGAGACAGTGGTGCTAACAGGAGACCGAGACAGAGGTGGCTGAGCTGAAGATGTTAAGATTTTTGTTGAGAGTGACCAGGACGGACAAGATTAGAAAAGTACATCAGAGGGACAGCTCAGGCTGAGCATTTTGGATACAGTTAGAGAGGCAAGGCAGAAAGGGTTTGGACACGTGCAGAGGAGGGATAGTGGAAATATTGACAAAGGATGTTAAAAATTGAACTGCCAGTCAGGAGGAAAAGAGGAAGATGACAGAGAAGGTTCGTAGATGTAGTGAAGGAGGACATGCAGAAGGTTGGTGTGACAGAGGAGGATGCTAGAGATAGGGTGAGATGGAGGCAAATGATCTGCTGTGGTGCAGTGGTGGTGGAGCAGCCAAAAAAAGAAGAAAGCGAATTTGAACAGAACCTAACTAAACTATAACCACTACAGATGAGATAGCAGTGTTTTTCTGCGTTGCATAGATAGAGCTGACACTGTATCAGATTCAGTAAAATGAAAAATCTACTTATACATATAGGCAAACAATTACAGAATTGTAAATATGTGGCTTTAACAGATTTTAATTTTAATGAGTAAGGTCACATAGGCCTGAACATACAGGCAAGATATCATATCACCACAATAAACGCTGGGTAATTCAATATTAGGTCAATTAAATGCAAATTTCTTTGTCCCACATATATAAAAAGTTCTGCCAGAACATAGGTCAAACCTTTTGTCATGTTACTTTCTCTACATTGAGCATTGAATGAATGAATGAATGAATACCTTTATTAGGTATTCATTTAATTAAGCAAAGTCTTTTAAGGCTTTGATTAATTTGGAGATGGTCTGTTTGTTTTCACAACTTCTCCAAAATCTGTACTGAGGTGTTTTGGTTTTTACTTCTCTTTTTCTATTTGGTGTTTATGTGGCTAATTTCAGAAATCAGCAGGGGAAGTTTCATAGAGAACTGTCATTTATGAATTGATTTATTTGTATTTATTAACGATTTGTTTTCTCATTTATGTTGTGATCCCTTGTGGAGAAAACTTTGATTTAACAAGTCACTTTTAGACGTATTTAGAAACATATTCCTTCACATGTGCACATGTAAATATCAAGTTTGAGGAAGGTTTAATTGCTCTAAAGTTTGTATAATCTGGAGAACTTTTATGGTGACATCTGGTCTTTACACTGTTTATGCTATTTAATGCTTTCCTTAATGGCAATTTATAACCAATTATTTGCTTCCCTCTAGTGGCGAAAACCTCACAGTGCTCGCAGAAGTACTGTGATTCAGAATTACTACTTGAAGATCACACACACTCAGTGATATATGTAAACAGGCTTATGTACACACAAACACAGCTGCTGATGTCCATGCACTTCATAATACATGTTTACTGACTTCCATGCAATGTAAAGTGCTAATTTAGATATGTTAGACAAATTACATTTAAATTGAAAGCAGCCAGCATTAAACAAAACCAAAAAATGCAAACAAAAAATATTTCTGCACCCTTCTAGATGCATATAAATGTTAACCTCTAACATAATGAGACATAACTTTAGTTACAAATGCAGCTATGTGGAATAGCATTTTTGGCACACAATTCAAGAGCAGTTCCCATATATAATACAAAATAATGGTACGCAGAACAATATTCATGGAAGGAGAAGTCAGTTAGTTATCGTTAATGTCAGCAAACTTGCTTAAAAAAATAACGTAAGTCTGAGTTATAACATCAGATGCTTCACTGACTCTTTTCCATCTCATATAGAGTGGTGTAAAATGCAGCTTGTCAGAATGTGAGAGAGTATGTATGACTTCAGTGGCTGCATGGGAACATGTTAAAACAGATTTCAGAGTAAAGGTGTGAACTGGTCCGTTGGGAGGTGAAACACAATAGCCTGGTTTTCTCCAGGCTGTAGACAGGAATACTTTATTTTTATCTGTCCTCTCTCTCTCTCTCTCTCTCTCTCTCTCTCGCCTTGATAAAATGCTTATTCAACTGAAGCAATATAGTTAAGTAAGACAACTTGAATTCATAATAGTTTGGAGATAACTTTTATTTAGAAAAGACCCGACACAAATGAGATATGCTGTAGTGAAAATTTGCCAGAGTGCTGAACTGTATTTCTTATACGGTGAATTGTGTGCACAGCAGTTTTTAAAGTTTCCCTTTTGCAAGCCTATTGATTCAAGTACATGTTCATATAGGTACTCAAGCATAGTGTGAAAAATGATGATGCATGTTGGAGGCTTTACTTTATTTGTGACACTTGATTTCTCCTCGTTCTCATAGTACTCGTGTTTTTTTGTTTTTTTTTTGCTTATGGCTTTTCCAATTGCAAATATGTCAAGGACAACCAGTCAAACATGCACACACTCGATGTGCATTTTGCAGGCACAGACACACTAGCACACACCATTAAACTTCATATTTTAATTTGGGCATAGACTAGCATGTAACCAAAGTGCCCTGTGGGCTGACCATATCAGGTCGTGACATTTGCATTTGACAGGAATCATATAAGACAGGGTTAATGCTGGATAGGATGGAGAGATAGAAAAAGGGAAAAAAAAAATGGGGGAAAAGGTTTCCTCCATTTCTCCGACAACTCATTCCCTCTCTTTCCATCCTTCAATCCCATAGCTGAGGTGCTTAAATTAAAAAGGAAGAAATCCAATTTAAAGACATGGGGTAAACAATCACAAAACACTTGTTTCTAGAAGAGATACAATTTCCCGGTGCCTTGTCCAATTTCTTATGGCCTGGAGGCCTGCCGCATGAGTTTTAACAACTGGTTCTACACCACTGATTAAAATTGTAATTCTGGTGTTGAATCAATCCACATGACATTTTAAAAATACACAACTATCAGGACATTTTATATATACAGCATTTTTTTTTCCTATTGTTTTCATTTGGAAACAGAAAGGTGCAAGGTGGTGACTTGCACTGGGTGTCAGAACTCTGCCTTCCAACTGTTTGAAGGGGGAAAAAAAATGAAATCTCAACATCCTAAACAAGTATAAACATGTCATTATAATTGCATATAGTGTTTACTCAAAAGCCATGTGTAAGGTATGCACAGTGAAAACTGTAACACGACAATTATCACTCTATTTCTGTGGTTTTGTTTAAATCGGATAAGCTGATTGTGTTTCTTCTCCAACAGGAGTCTGATGAGAACTTGAATTCTTCCGTTTCTAATCAGGCTTTTTGGCGACCAACAGCATATTTTGGTTGCAGTCACCACATCCACCTTTAAACCCGGGTTCAAAACAAGCAGCTTCGTGCATTTGATCATATCAGCTCATCAAAGCTGACTGTGAGAATCTGAAGACAAACTATGTCATGCTGAAACAAAATACGGGCGAGCCAGAGCAGATGGGGACCTACGGCAGATGACAGTCCGAATACCAGTTGAGGGTTAATTTAAAGGCCAAATGAGTGTTTTAAGGTACAAATGAGAGGGGAACTGAAGAGAGAGAATAAGAACAAGAGGGAGAATATCCTGAAATTTGTAGCACAGTTATATAGTATATCCCCCAACACCACCACCACCCCCAGGCCAAACATCTGAGGCAGAGTGACAGATGGACCGTTGTTTGCTTCACACCACAGAAATGTTTTACCAGCCCTTGCGCCCATGTCAATCAATGGTCAGCATGTTCCAAAACATACTCAACACACAAAGAGAACACTTTGGCTTGAGGAAATGGATTGTGCCCAAGATTGGCAGCGGACTCTGCAAGTGTCAATCACCAAAGGCCCTTTGTTTTATCCCTCTTCTGTTGCTTACATAACAAAGACTTGTCTTTTTACTTTCATTCATCTTTGCATGAGAAATTAGCATTCATGCTGTTTTTTGTTGTTTGTTTGTTTTACATTTGGTTCCAAGAGGAAAAAAAAAAAAAGTAGAGCCTCAAACAAAAGTATAATGCTGCAGGTTTATCCCGGAGAGAGGATTTTGTCAGAACCTTCAGGTAAGAGACAAATTCACAACGTCCATCTCTGTGCGAGCGGGCTTTTGTGAAACTACTAATCTACACATTTCATGATATGCTGATGACGAGTACAGGATGAGGCGGGCAGGGAGTGGAAGGCAGTCTGATCGGTAGTGTTTGAAACCACAATTTCACACAACGAACGTTTGAAATCTGAGAAAGCTGCCGGTGCTTTCTCTGGCATCGCATCTAAGCGGCTTCTCACTGGTCCCCCCCCCCCCCCCCCCCCCCCCACCTCACCCATCTCTCTCCTCTCATCTCCTGTCCTTTCTTCCTTTCTGGCCTCTCCAGGTGCTGTGCTATCTCACAGCTAACACAGGAATCCATGAGCCATGTACATCCACGGCCCTTTGAAAAGGGAAGCCACTTTGCCGCTCATCTTGGAAAGCACCTTCCATCGTCCTCTGTGTTCCTCACAGAGATGAAGGGGGCTCCTGCAAGAAGAGCGGGTTTTGTAACCAAAGCCACATGTTGGGCAGAACAGCCAGTTGTAGGACAAGAAAGATCTTTGTGGTGAACACAAGTGCTTGGCTGTCCTCTGGCATGCCTGTCTGTCAGCGTTGCTTTGCCGACCGGACACCTGTACAACTGTAATATTACACAGGCAAAAACAAAAGGGAGAGTGGGGGTTATAAGGAGAGATTATACAGACAGTGCTTGTGCATGTGTTTCCTTTGTAATGAATCAGTAAATGGTGCTGAGTAGCCACTTCTGTTTGATGAGGAAACAATCTCCCTCTATCTCAAAAAGCGTCTCACAGGAAGCGAGCCTGGTACATTTTAACACTCATAAAAATGCTGCTGGTATTTTCAAGAGATGGCATTTGACCTTGAAAGGCAGCTGGGCACGGAGTGACTAAATCACTGATAATTTTGGACTTTGGTTATGCTTTGATCTTCTTGTTGTAAGCTTCACATTACTTAATCTTCTCAAGCCATTTGGAATAAAGTAAAAGAAACAAAGAGATCAAAAAAAGCTTAACAAAATAAACAGAAAAGCACTCTTGAATAAGCAAAGGAGGAAGAATAAACAGAGACACAAGCCAGTTAAGAAATCAGACGTGTCAGTGCTTTGGAATGTGGCTGCATGACACTGAGCAGGAAGGGGAAACAGATAAATACTTGAATGCCGCCGTTGCATGCACAAACACACACAGACGCACAATACACATCTTGTGGTGAAGTGTTAGCTGACAGAAACCACGGATCAACGTCAGTGTTAAAACCACGATAAGACTCTAGGTCAGCAGTGACCAGCATGTGTGTGTGTGTGTGCATTTGTGTTTCTGTATAAGAATGAGACAAACTAAAATTTCAAGTGTTCCCTTCATCAGGCAAAAACTACAGGCTGCTACACTCAATTTCTTTAGTCCTATTTTTCCACCAGACTATCATTATACTCTTAAGAAATAGATCAACAAGTGTCACTCTGCTGTCTGAACTATAAAGTAATACTGCCGGCTTCATAGTGTTGTATACCTTCTAAATCATGCTCCATAATTTAGTAGGTACAATCCATTATGTATATGATATGGTTTAAACAATACTCACTAAAAGGCACATCCATCTAAGCAGTGGTGCACATCTCTTGCTACGTGCAAGTTACTCTCAGATGAAGACCATAAGACAGCCTTTGCTTTAAAAATGTATCACCCCAACATGCTTTGTATTTGGTGTGTGTGTGTGTGTGTGTGTGTGTGTGTGTGTGTGTGTGTGTGTGTGTGTGTGTGTGTGTGTGTGTGTGTGTGTGTGTGTGTGTGTGTGTGAGAGAGAGTGTGTGTGTGTGTGACAATTATAATTTCTGTTCCTCATTGACCACTGAAAACAGAGAAGTAGAAAGTATGTGTATTCCCTATTTTTATTCAGTGGGACATTTGATAGTTTTGTGCTGCAGCTTGGTGGGGTATTTTAAATGTGGAAGATTAAGTGTCTGTAAATCAGTAGAAAAATCATAACCTTTTTTAGGGGGGTGCTGCGTGTATGCTTATATTACCACCTCCTTCCAAAGGGTTGATAGTAAATTGATGCAACCACCATAGGTGTGTGAAATGTAAAGCTTGAACCAGCTTATTGAATTAGCTTATATTAGCACGGGCACACTTCTTTTGTTTACTTGCACAATACCAGCAGTAAAGGCAAACATATACATTTACAATGTTTTCTGCTAACTGAGCACTGCCAGAGGTGCAGGTGGTTTTAATGTTGTGATTCACAGTTTAACATTAAATCTGTGGCAGTTCTTAACCACTCATTCAAATACAGCCACACAGAACAGACCCAGCCTCTTAAATTATATCACATTAGAGGACAATCACAAACAAAATATCAACAGTTAAGATAACATTCGGGAAGACGAGGCTTGAGAGAGGAGAGTAAAAGAAACAGAGGGGTAATTCTTCTTTTGAAGGTTGAAAAGACTAGACAAAAGCAAAATTCCTCTACTTGGATTGGTACAAGTGTTCAGGGAAAGTGGGAATGGAAGAAGTGTGGGCGGCTTGTTGGTGAAAGGCAGATGTCACATTTCCTGTGTCAAATGATCTTGTTAAGTTTTTTTTTCTTGGTTCTTCCCTGTCTCCAAATCTGCCAACACTTCTACAAATGTGCCCCTTTCCCCTCCTCTCTTCCTTTCTCTCTGATTACCTTTCTATGTTCTGTTCTGCAAGAGGGATAGTGTTTAGTCTAATTGACCATCTATGGTGATGACAGAGGTATCAAAGCAAAGGGATTTTGATTTTTCCTGTTGGGCTATTCCTGCTTTTTCTCTTTGTCAGTTCCTCATCTTCTTCAAGTCATCCAGTTAAGATCTGTACAGTGGTGGTGACAACATAAAGGTTAGAGAGTCTGATGAAGGTTTAGCATTTAATCCTAATGCAAAACAACACTAAACTATAGGTTGAAAAGCTGAATTTTAGACTTGTTTCTGCTCTGATGCTGCGCTGATTTGTCTACAATGTGTTCTTTTTTTGCTGCAGTACTAGCTGTGAGCAATTGGAGGAGCTCTAGTGATATTGTTTTGATCACTTGGAAAGACCACTAGAAGGGCCACATTTACATCTGCATACATGTGCATGCAAACATTAACTGTGCACTTATATTTGTATGTTTGTTACTCCTGCTGCTGTGCTGCTGACACATGCATTTGTGGATTAAATTCATTTTCATGCATGTGTTAAATTTCCAATGGCCACATGAGGCCATATATGTCATATGGGTGACAAATCTGTGTAAATTCTAGTACAGCAATGAACATAAAGTAAAGTAACAATTATTGGTGCTTTGATCACAAGTAAAATCTCACTCTCTTTGCTTTATTGGCAAGTTCTCTGGTTTATCTACTTTTATAGAGTCAAATTTACAAATTCACCTGACCCTGACCTGACCTGAATCCTAATCAGTCCATCCTAAATAAATAAATAAAAATGATAATTGTAAAGGTCCTATAAAATTATGAAGTCAAGGAAATACATATTAAACATGGATTTTACAAGTTGTGTTGAGAAATTAAACTGTATTAAAAACGCACAAAAAAGAAAGAACAGAAACAATTAAACATGAATTTAATGTGAATCATCTTTGAAAGTGAAGAAAAAAAGAATCAGAAGACAAAAAAGGAAAGAGAAAAAGAAAGTAGCTTGCTGAGGATAACAACAAACAAACAATAATAAGGTATGAGAACTAATCAAGTAAAACAAAATGCAAACTTATAAAATGAACACACATAAGCAGAAACCAAAAACTGAATGACCTGCTGCACTTTTTGTAGTGTTTTTAATTTTCTTTTGCTTGATTCATATTTTTTGGTGAAAAATCACATGCCATGCATTAAAGTAATGAAACAGAAGTTTCACTGAGTATTACATGAAAGTCACTCAAACCTTTTTGTTTAAAAAAAAAAAAGAAAGTGTACATTTGACGGTCAGCATTTAACTTAAGATAGCATGATTTATAACTTGTAGTGAAGAACAACAACAACAACAAAAAAACATCACTGCAAAATCTCTGTTTTGGTACTTTGCAAGAGAAAAACATCACTTTGCACATCTAAAGCTCAGCAGTCTTGTAGCCCTTACATGCTGTTAAAATGGTCTCAGCACAATGGTTGATATTGGTCTTGCAGCAAAGAAAACAATACCCCTACATGTTCCTATCAAACTCTTACTTAAATCCCCCCTTTTAACCCGCTTTCATTCTGTGTCATTCTGCCTTGTATCTGGCCAGGACTTACAAGTCTCCGACTGTGACATAAGGGATTCGACGTTGTCCAGTCCTAACAGATTACACAAAGATGCAAGACAAAAGGACAGCAATGTAGTCTGCGCATTTATTTGCCTCTGGAAAGTGAGGGGGAAAGAAGGACGCAAATTTAGAGAGTGATGGAAGAGGGAGAAAAGGGGGGACAGAAAATAGAAAAGAGTGGAAGAAAAAACAGGAAGAAATTATTATTTATGGATAAGGGTGTTAATAAAGTCAAAAACACAGGAAGATGAAAATAAAGAAGGAAACAAAAGGCAAGAAAAGGGATTCATTTCTTTGTAGGCTCTCTCGTTATCGCTGGTCCAGGCCAGCATCTTTATTCTACCAGTAGAAAATGCTAATCATCAATCTCAGGCTGCATGCTACGTCTCTGTTTAATAGCTGATAGGGAGTCTCCACAGGCTGCTTTGCCTCTTTGTTTAAAATGACATATAACGGGACTGGGCCTTATCAGTGTCTCAGTGCACTCTCTCTCTCTCTCTCTCTCTCTCTCTCTCTCTCTCTCTCTCTCTCTTTCTCTCCAGTGTAAAGAAACAGGGAATAGCAAGCTGCAATTGATTTTGAGCCAGGCATAACTTAATTCATCAGTTTAACATAAAATGAATATGCCCAAGTAAGGATGTGGGGAAGGGGGCATTAGGCAACCTCTTCAACAATGACAAAAGAAGAGGAGAGAGAGAGAGAAAGAGAGGGAGTAAAGGATTGAAGTTGTCTGGTCATTTTATTGCCTTCAAAACTCATATTTTCATCTTCATAGCAAATCCATCAGCAAAGGAGATGTACTGGAGCCAAAATCACAATGTATTGTTAAACATCAATAAATCCAGCATACTGGTAAAAATGACCACTGGAACATGATTTAAAAAGGTGACTAAAACTATAAACAGAGGGGGGCAGCATATTATCACAAGGATGTGGTGCTGGTGTTCATCTCTATTGTAAAAAAGGAAGGAAGCACACATCTCCCTCCAAAGGCGTTTGATCCTTTCTCCTGCCAAAAGTCTGAAAATTGATAACACTTCTGTTATTGAAACTAATATTTTTATATTTTATAATATTACTTTGTGGTGGCAGCCTGTAGTTTACACTTTTGCTTAGCTTATTTTTTTTGCAAGACAGTAGTAGAAAAATTACCACAACCATATCAGTGGCAATTGTGGCAATTGTCCATTGCTGCACTAAAAATTTGAATTGTCCCAAACAAGTTCATTATGTCAGGTTTGTCTCCTACATAAAATTGCCTTTGTTTGGTAGATAACTGTTCTTGTCCAAACTCTGTATGAGCAAACAACAAATCTAGCAAACAGGTCAATTACACTGCACAGGTGGCTGCTTCACATGCTACCAGCACATATACTAATCAGAAGAAGCTTTGCAGGATCAGCAGCAAACTGTCTTGAGTGGTCGTAACCAAGAACATTGTTAAACCTTGTTTAATAACATCCACATCAATCATCTTCTCTTTTTTGGCCATCTTCTACTTCCAACATAATTGACAAGAGGTTGGAATACTCTATGTACAGAATACTACAGTGACTCATTATCGCCTCCTACATTACTAAAGTGCTTTTGTGAGACAGGATTAGGCCATTCTAACTTCTGTAGACATCTCTGCGACCACAAAGGCATCTTGGATCTTGCACATAATAATTACAAAATAAGTTCTGCAAATACTATGAATTAAAAAAAAAAATTTTGAAAAAGAAAAGAAAAAAATTAGCAATTTTTGGCTTTAGTAAACACATCTTACATTGCACAGACAGATGAAACAGACAAATTAAAGTGCTCATGTGTGGCTATGCTGTGAGTCTGACGATATGCACAATTAAAATGTTTGTAAGAAAACCAGAGAGTTTTATTCATTTTCTTCTCTCATACAGTATATCAAGGAAACAAACAAGAACCACACTGTGCATGTGCAACTTATTCATGGATTTTGCTGCTTGCTTCTCTCTGCCTCTTACAGAGGGAGAGTTGTACTTGCAGCAGGAGAACAAGGCCACAAGCAAAGTACTGAGTTTTGCAGTGGGTTCTGCCCATAGGCTGTATATAAAAGATGGCAGTGGTCAAACTGATAAAATTCATGGAAAATAATTACATGCTAGTAAACCATCAAGTGAATCATGATGATTTACGCACAGATTTGTGCATATACATTGTTAGCAAATTAGGCTGAATGATCCCAAACACACTGCCGCTGCAGTAAAAGCATATCTGGATAGAAAAACACACAATGGAACACTATCAGTCATGAACTGGTGTCCCCAGAGCTTGGACTTCAAAATTATTCAAGCACTTTGGGATCATCTTGACAGAGAATGGAAACCTGGAGAACTATTCCTGAAGAAAACATAAAGGAATTACAAGAAAGTTGCCTAAGAGAGTTCAGGTTGTGTTGAAGAATAAAGGTGGTCATACCAAATACTGACTTTAAAGCTTGCCACAAACACTGTTTTTGCCTTAGATGCTGTATATTCATGTATGGTTGCAGGTTTCAATAAACCATTGCACCTATTTCCCACTTTCCTAGCAAAGCATTTAAAAAAAAGAGGAGTGGCTAAAGACATTTGCACAGTACTGTAGGTGCATGCTTAAAGTTAGTCAGCGACGTACAGCGCCAGAGAGAGTGCCCAGTCAGCAGAAAAAAGCAATTAAAGGTCGGTTAATTATTTGCACTGGATGCCGATGTTGTTTCATGGCCATTTGCTACCAAACAGCTATAATCCAAAACTAATTTCTATAATGAAATCCTAGCTTTTCTGGATTTTTAATGTATTAGTGTCCTGCGACTGTGAGCCTGGGGGCTTTTGTGTGTAACTGTATTTTTAGATGTTTAGCTTAAGGATGTGCTATCAATTAATAGTTTTTTTTCATACTTTAAATATGTGGTATGTACTGGGTGCCAGTATGGTGCGGTGGTCCCACAAATGAACTAATTGACGCATATATCACAGTTAAACTATCCATCCATCCATCCATCCATGGAAAGTTAAACTAAAATAATTAAATACAAAATCAAACATTTATTTATAATCCCTGGCTATTTTAGAAATGGATTTATTACCCCTACTTTGTGGACTGGAAAAGTTGGATAACTTGTGCTCTAGATAATGATTTTAAATCCAAATCAAATAATCCAGCTCCACACACTGTCGTGCACATACAGGGTGCCACTGTTTATGGTGGTTTCGGGTCAGCTGCTTGTCTGTCACATGATCAAGAAGGAAGGAAAACATTAACACTGAACATGGGCTGGAGCAGATGAAAGCTCTTGGCCTTACTGTCAGTGCTCTGAGGTGATGAGAGATGTCATTACTTATTCATGAGTCTTAAATGCAGAGCAGACGAGATGGCCATGGCAGACCCTGAGTCATAGAGGGTGGGTTACAATTTCTTGTGTGTGGTAGGGGATATTAGATGAAAGCAGTTTTATTGAATCAAACTCAGTGTGTGATGGTGACTTCATCTACATCTAAATGAAACAAAAAGAACACACAGTCTTTACCTACAAAAATGTTTATTTCCTCTTACATGAACACATATGAATTGGAAAGTGTTGTCTCTGGGCGTATTAAGGATGAACTGGACTAGAATAAAAATAAATAGCTAAAACAAAAAAGAAAATTAATTAATGCTCAGCAAACCTTTACCCCAGATGGTTTAGCAAATAACTGTTTTACTTAGCAGCCTGCAAAATATGCAGTCTAAATTATTACCACTATTTATTTTGTTTATTATCCATAATACCATTCAGGACCATTATCATTATTGTCTAATGATAATAGCTTTCCTTGAACAAATGAGGCAGTAAAGTGAAGTTATAGAGCCACAAAATATCCATAAGGAGGAGGTCAGGGTGGACAGACACTGGAGGCCACAATTTCTTTACTGTTTCTATGAACTATGAGTTTTTTTTGTACCTGTACCTTATGAAAGAAAGGTGAAAAAGTTCCTGTTACAATGGTCAACAATTTTTCAGAAGTTGCATGCTTCAAGAATAAAATGAGCTCTTTCTTATGGATTTCATATGGATTATTATTGGATGTGTTGAGTCCAAATATGACAATTTAAATAGCTGATTGGCTAGTCGATTCGTTTTCTTCAATTCAGGGCCATGGGGGTGAGGTGGGGGCTGGGTTCTCCCAGCTGTCACAGGGGAAGAAGGAGGGTACAAGCTGGACAGGTCACCAGTCTGCCACAGTGCCAGCACATAGAGATGGCCAGCCATTCACACACACATCTAAGGCCAGTCACCAATCTACCAAGTTTGCATGGAAATGGAGTGACCAGAGCAGGGGAGAACTCCACAAAGAAAGGCCTCAGCCTGGATTCACACCAAAGACCAAGGAGTGTCTTTCTGTGAGGCAACAGTGCTAACCCCAACACCACATTAAGTCCAGAGGCTTAATGTTAGCCTGCGTTATCCCTTCCAAAACCAGCTTTAATTTGTGTTTGGGATCATTGTCCTGTTGGAGCATCCAGTTGTGTCCAAGTTTCAAGTTTCTAGCTGCTGAGGTGAAGTGAAAGAATTTGGAGGTATTCCTAGTTCTTCATTATTCCATCCACTTTGTGCAATGTACCAGTACCACTGAAAGTAAAACTGCCCCACCGCATGATGCTACCACAACACAGTTGATACAGTATTCTTAGGTTTGAGGAGCCTGTCCTCATTTAAAAAAACAACCTCATAGGTTGTTTTTGCACGCATGTTTTGGGACCAATATCTACATTTTAATATAAAATCAAGCAATCTCTAGCAGTCGTGGACGAAAAAAATGCGAGTGAATAATGTGTTTGATTTTCTCCAGCAAATCCTGAAAAAAAATTTAAAACAATAAATAAATTGCTTTTAATATAACGTTTTACTTGAGTGTTCAAAATGCTTTATTCTAGAATTCAAGATGGCGCCGGTGAGGTCAGCAGCCGTCGTACCTGCTCCTACGCTTTGTTTGTATATATTAGGTTTAGCTCTAATTTTGGACTTTATAATTCCGCCTGCTCTGTGTCATATCACGTATGACAGACAGACTCTTTTTAATATCAGAATACAGCACTCTGGCTGTATTCTGACACCTTTTTCTCCCGACCCGACTTGGCCTCAGGACATACTGCGTTTCCAGTGGGCCAGCTTAAACAAAGGACGGACCAGGTCACGGACAAGGCCCCGAGGGAAAAGAGCTGGCGTAAGAGAGAGGCTGAGGCGCAGAGCGCACCAAACGCCACTGCCGAGCATCCTGTTGGCTAATGTCCAGTCACTGGATAACAAGCTGGACGAACTCAGGGTCAGGATACAGTTTCAGAGGGACATAAGGGACTGCAACATCATCTGTCTCACGGAGACATGGCTGACTCCCCTCATACCAGACCACGCCGTACAGCCGTCGGAGTTCTTCAGTGTTCATCGCACGGACAGAACGAGTGAGTCTGGAAAATCAAGAGGAGGAGGTGTGTCTAATGATTAATATCAACTGGTGTGACAGTAGGAATGTTGTCCTTCTGAAACAATCATGTTCACCGAACCTGGAGCTCCTAACCCTGAAATGCCGTCCCCACTACCTGCCCCGCGAGTTCACTTCGGTCATCTTCAGCGCCGTCTATATTCCACCTCAGGCGGACACAAACACTGCACTATCCGAGCTACATGAGGCTATTTCCACCTATCAGGCTAACCAGCGTGATGCGGCTCTCATCGTAGCCGGGGACTTTAACAGTGCAAACTTGAAAAAGGTGATACCGGAATTGATTCAACACATCGACTGCCCCACCAGAGGAGAGAGGACCCTAGACCACTGCTACTCTACATTCAAAGATGGCTACAAAGCAAAGCCTCTTCCGCCTTTTGGGAAGTCTGACCACACCTCTGTCCTTCTCATGCCGAAATACAAACAACGGCTCAGGCAGGAACCCCCTGCTGTGAGAGAAGTGACACGGTGGTCTGATCAAACAGAGGCCGCTCTGCAGGGTGCGTTGGATTCAACCGACTGGGACATGTTTCGCAGCAGCGCGGGCGGAGATATCGAGGAGTTTACGGAAACTGTTGTGGGATTTATTGGGAAAGTTGTTGAAGACACTTCGCTTAGGAGGACCATCAGGACTTTTCCCAACCAGAAGCCGTGGGTGGATAAATCTGTCCGCGACGCCCTGAGGTCCCGCACCGTTGCCTACAACTCCGGCCTCGCCTCTGGGAACATGGAGGACTACAAGGTTGCATCATACAACGTCCGCAGAGCGGTGAAAGAGGCTAAACATCGCTACGGCCGCAGACTGGAACAGCAACTACAACAGTCTGACTCCAGGGGACTGTGGCAGGGACTACGCACCATCACGGACTACAAAGCACCACACACACACCCGGTGAGTGCCGACGCTTCTCTGGCTGATGAACTCAACATCTTCTTTGCGCGCTTTGAGTCGGGAAGCCGACAGCCCGCTGCGCTCCCGGCCGGAGGGGCGGAGACACTCACTGTGACGGAGCGCGACGTGAGGAGGGCGTTTAGACGTGTAAACACCAGGAAAGCGGCTGGACCAGACGGTATTAGTGGACGTGTCCTTAAGACCTGCGCTGACCAGCTGGCACCTGTGTTTACACTGATATTCAACCTCTCACTGAAACTGTGTGTGATTCCCACCTGCTTTAAAAAGTCCATCATAGTCCCTGTCCCAAAGAAACCACACCCCAGCAGCCCCAATGACTTCAGGCCCATAGCACTCACCTCTGTGGTGATGAAGTGTTTTGAGAGACTCATCAAGACATTCATCACCTCCTCACTGCCCACCACCCTCGACCCACTACAGTTTGCATACCGGCCAGACAGATCCACAGATGACGCCATATCCTTCCTCCTCCACAAGACCCTTTCACACATAGACACTGGTAAGGGGAACTATGTGAGAGTGCTGTTTGTAGATTACAGCTCAGCATTCAACACCATAGTTCCCTCCAGGCTGGTCTCTAAGCTGTTGGACCTGGGCCTGGGCCCATCACTGTGCAGGTGGGTTCACAGCTTCCTGACCAGCAGACCACAGGTGGTACGAGTGGGTCACCTCACCTCATCCTCCCTCACCCTCAACACTGGATCCCCCCAAGGCTGTGTGCTCAGCCCTCTGCTGTACTCACTGTACACCCATGACTGCGAGGCCACATCAGAGTCCAACGTCATCATCAAGTTTGCTGACGACACTGCTGTTGTGGGACTAATCTCTCACAATGAGGAGACAGCCTACAGGAGAGAGGTCTCCCGCCTGGAGAACTGGTGCCAGGAGAACCACCTCCTGCTCAACGTCAGCAAAACGAAGGAACTGATCGTGGACTTCAGCAGGAAGCAGCAGAGGGACTACCATCCACTTGTCATCAGTGGTGCTGAGGTGGAAAATGTGGACACTTTCAAATACCTGGGAGTGACCATCTCACAGGACCTGTCCTGAACTCATCACATAAACATCACTGTGAAGAAGGCCAGACAGCGTCTCTACCTCCTCAGGCGGCTGAGAGACTTCAAGCTCCCACTCAAGGTGCTCAGGAACTTTTACACCTGCACCATCGAGAGCATCATGCGTGGGAGCATCACCACCTGGATGGGAAACTGCACCAAGCAGGACTTCATGGCCCTAAAAAGGGTGGTTCGTTCAGCTGAACGGACCATCAGAACCACCCTCCCCAACCTGCAGGACATTTACACCAAGCAGTGCAGGCTGAGGGCCATGAAGATCCTAAAACAGCCCAGCCACCCCGGACACTCTCTCTTCTCCCTGCTCCCATCAGGCCGGCGTTACCGCTGCCTGAGGACTAAGACTGAAAGGTTGAAGAAGAGTTTTTACCCACAAGCCATCCGTCTGCTCAACTCTGAGCCCTAACTGGACCATTATTGCACAATGTAAATATTATAATTTATAAAAGTGTGTATAGTGTATAGTATATAGAGTATAGTGTATAGTGTGAAATACTTTTTTTTATTTTTATTCTTCTTATTTATATGTGTGTGTATATATGGTTGCAGGTACAAAATACATTTCACTGTGCATTGTACTGTGTATAACTGTGCATGTGACAAATAAACACTATCTTATCTATCTTATCTTATCTATCTTATTCAACATTCCTCATTCATACATTCATCAAGTATTTTGCCCTCGGATACTTGGGCATGCTGACTGGAACAGTTTGGGATTGAACCATCAACGTTAAGATTAACAGGTTCCTATTCTACCTCCTGAGCATTATCTAAGGACATGACCACATGACACGTGAAGCCACAGGTAAGAGCTCTCATTTTGGAAATGCTCATATAGGTTGCGTTTCAGGGCCTGCGCAAATGACTTGAATTGGAGGACATGTTGGGTTTGAGAGGCTGACCTTTATTCCAAACATACCTCTTGTCATTGTGGCCAAATTGCTCAATCTTTGTCTTGTGTGACTATAAAACTTTTCTACAGAAGGTATTTGGCTTGTCCACGTGTCAGCTGCAAATTTCTTGAAGGCGTTGATTTTGGAGCAGGGGCTTCTTTCTTGGTCGGCACAATCTCAGCCCATGGTGATGTAGAACTTGCTTCACTGTAGACAGTGATGCTGGTGTTTCATCAGTTTTCAGTTCATGGCAGGCCTGTGCCTTGGTGGCTCATGGGTTGTTCTAAAACATCCTAATCAATTTCCTCTCATCTGAGGGTGATAGTTGTCCAGACCTTGGCAAAGTGGTGACACATCCAAATACATATGTACAGTTGTTTGAACTGATGAGCTTGGAATCTGCAGTTGTTTAGAAACGGCCCCAGGAGACCTTCCCATCTTGTGTAAATATCTACAGTTGTCCTTTTTAGATCTTCACCTAATTCCTTGGACTTTCCCATTGTTCTGAGCATTGGTCAATTCAATAAGTGCTGTCAAACAAACCCATTTTATGCTGGCAAAGAGACACTACTAGTTGTAGTCAGTCATGATCACTAACAAGAAGCTAACAGACCTTGGCTTTGTCAAGTTAGAGACAATTGACAATTGTTGAACCTTCAGCACCACTTATTAGAAGATTTAAGTCAATGTATGTATATTTTTGAGTCTGTATGTATTCTTCTGATCCTGTGGAGTATATGGAGTATATTCAAACTTGTGCACCCAATTCTTGTTTTGTAAAGTCATTACAGATGAATGCTGTCCAACATTCCAGCCTGGAAAAGGAACAATTCAAATAAATCACTAAAAGTCCCAAATTACCATGACATTCCTGCCCATGCTGAGTGTATGTAAACTTCTGAACTCTCTTTATATTTGTTCATACAGGAGGGATAGACTGTCATGGCTGGTGCGGCAGGCAGGGCAGAGAGGACCTAAAACAGGATGTAAGGCGAGAGCTGAATTGTACTTAACTTTTATTGAAATTAAACTCAAAGGGACATAGCTGGACAGGGGCCAGCTACACGAAGACTAAATACTTGAAACTAGACACTCGAAACTCAAAACACACAGCATGGACGTTAACCTAAACGTTACAATGACTAGGACCCAAAACAGGACAAAGACAAAAGCAGACAATAAATACACAAGGGCTAATGAGGGAAGTAACAACAGGTGGTATGACAGCTGACCACAATTACACAGACAAGACAAGGGGAAGCAAAACTAACACAACACACAAGGAACACAAGACTATCAAAATAAAACAGGAAGTGACCAATCATAACACTCACGCAGACCTAACACAGAAAGTCTGATAGAGGGAATCAAACATAGCACAAGGAAACAACGGGAAGGGAAACTAAACACAGAAGGACCAAGACACAGGAACAGCACAGACAGGAAGATAAAGAGAAACCTGAATAACGTAAAAATAACTAACTAGAACACCCAAAGGACAAAATGAGAAACTAAACTATAAGAAACACTAAGAAACACAACCCAAAAAATACAACAAAACAAAACTACACAAAAAGGAACTTAACCCACTGGGTCACCGGCCCACAACCATGACATAGTAGGATTATACATGAATACAACAGAATATAAAAGGAAGAAATAATACACTATAATTAGTTGAATGTTCCATTATGTGCCACATCTAGATGAAATCAACTCAATATATTTCTGCCCAGTGAACACAAAGAGATACCTGTTCGTCTTTTCTTCTGACACTTTGTCTGAACTCTCCAGTCCTCTTTCCTTCTCTGATGAGTGCACTAATGGTATGTATTTGATCAGACATGGGACATTTTGAGTGAACAGTGTCTTTTATAATCCAGTAATTCAGTTTCTCAATTTCCCACTGAATACAGCTCTTGTGTGATCAGAGGTCTGTACACAGCAGAGGGTGCTACTGTTTCAAAGCAGCTGGAAATGATCTGTCATCAGAGGGGAGAGATGAAGATAATAACTGGGTATTATGGGTTGTATCTGCAAGCCTAGGAACACCATACACACTCAACACATGCACATTCGGTGTGCTTAACTGTGATACTTGAAGAACATGGTATGGAAACAAGCCAGATGGCTGAGCTGAAGGAATCTTACTTCATTAACACAAAGCAAAAAAAAAAAAAAAAAAAAAAGAGAGAGAGAGAGAGAGAGAGAGAGAGAGAGAGAGGAGAGAGAGAGAGAGAGAGAGAGAGAGAGAAAAGCCAAAGTTAACTTTGCATGATATCCATGAATAACCACTCTGAAGCAACTATCCTCTCTTACCCTTGCAACAGAACAGAAAGCAGAGAGCAGCTGACAGCACGTAATACAGCTGGCCATGGATAAAAATGTAAACTTAGTTTCAGCCTTGTAGCTAGACAGATGATAGCAGGTAAAAAACATTGTTGCCCCATGTACCCAACCTGATTTACAAATTCTCCGCTCTGTTTTCCATCTACCAGACTCCCAAGCAAACAGGCCACAGAGGTTACACCACAGGAAATGAACTCCATATCACATTACTATTTCTATTTGATAGAGGAAGGTGTAAAATATGCACGGCTAGACTCTGTGGGACAACCCCACCATGCTATTATTGACTATTCATTTTTCCTTGCTTGTCATTGATGTATGTTGGCAAAAGAATAAGTAATGCATATGTAACCTACACATATATACTCCTTTTTAAATATACATTGGCCAAGAAGTAAAAAACTGCCCCAGTGATTTTTCCACAGTCCTTATCTGCATTTGCAGGTTGCCCAGATCCATCAATGTTTATGAAGCTAAGGCAAGTGTAATTCTAGCACATTTATCCACCTGGAACACACACGTGCATGTAGACATGCACATGGAATCATACAAACACAAGCGCACACACTTATTGGGCCTTTTCCATTATGCCATGAATATCTCCCGCATGGTCCTTGGGATTTCTTCCTTTTCTTATTACCCGGCCAAGACAAAAATCTTGAATTATTTTTAGAGGAAAAATTCCCAAATATTTTATACTAGATAAGCAGAAGATATGGCTGAGGGAGGCTCCTGGTTGGGCATCACTGGAAGATAACTAGAATTTATTAATGACCTGACAGTTGAACAGGCTAAAGTAATTAGGCTCTTCCCTCTCTCCTTCTGGTCTGCTCTCCTTCCTGCTTTCTGCTTCGGTAGATGGGCAAGCAAATTTTGGTGATAGTTTGATAACCAAAGCGACATGAGCATCCAGTGGACAACACAATGAAAAAAAAAAGAACAGAATAAATGAGTGCAGAAAAAAGAGGGATGCCACTGATGCTATCAAAGTTCTTTCGATTTGTCGCACAGAAAGCAAAGCGCCTATCGGTTGCATTCACCTGTGAATGGTTAATTGTCCAGCACATGCATATGGGCAAGTCATTAATAACAACGGTTGACTAATGGTTTAATTCCATCTCTCAATGCCATTCTCTCTCTCTCTCTCTCTCTCTCTCTCTCTCTCTCTCTCAGACACAGCTTAAAGCTCATGTCTATATATTGAATATTTGTACATTTCTGACATTTTCATTCTGAGATTCCTCTACAAAAGTTGTTATAAAGAGCATTTTTTCTGATGTGCATATTAACAAAATAAAAAGTTTTTTTTCTTGTTTGATCTGTGAATGTAATGTGTGCCACATAACCTCTATCAAATGGTGATGAACTGAATTTGAGAATCAAAGATTTTCTTGTTCGGTCCCTGACACATTTATGCTTCTAATGGACAAACATTCCAAAATTTATAAACATTTATAAAATATTGTGTTCAGACTCACTGACAAAAAGAAGGGTAGACATCTTTTCATATATAATTTATTGGTAATCAAATTTATCAAGACACTAAAGTAAAATGCATTTCTAACGTGAAATGGATGCACTCTTTTTTTAATGGCTGTTTATGATGACAGCAGCTATGACAGAATCACTTGCTAAAGAAAATGTCATAAAACATGTGCTATACACTGTGATACATTCCACTCTTACAGTTTCAGAATAAATTTTCAAAGGAGCTAATAAAAATGGCATAGGATAAAAATCACCAGACAAAGAATATGTCATATAATTATCTCCTCGGTGCACACTCCTGTGAAGTGGCTATCCCTTTTAAAGCCCCATTTGTCTCTTGATCCATTAGCAGAACCATCTTGAGTATCTTTCTATCTCTCACAGCTGCTGTAGGACTCTGAGAAAGCGTCTGAGATGCATTACAGCAGCCAGTTGGTGTGTAAATTGCTCAGTCAGTCCCTCAGAATATATGTGTGTGCATGCATGCGTTTGTGCCTGTCAGCAAGAAAGCAAGAGAAAGTAGAACATTGTCCATCAATGGTGGAAACCCGAAGGCAAATTTGTGATCTTGACAGAATTATGTATGTGTATCTGTACATATGCTTTTGGCCAAACTTTGTGTATGTCAGTACACAAGTGTGTGTGTGTGTGTGTGTGTGTGTGTGTGTGTGTGTGTGTGTGTGTGTGCGTGCGTGTGTGTGTGTGTGTGTGTGTCAGACAAGGCAATCTGGCAGACAGACAGAGAGCAACAGCAAGTCGATGTCCACTTATCACAAAGAAGAGGATAAGAAGATTATCTTAAAATCAAAGCTGGACAGTATCTGAACTGGTGAAGTGAGATGAACAGGTAGTCTTTTTATCGTTAATACTCCTAAGGGCTTTGACTTACCTTTGTTTTGTTTTTCTTTGTTTTTGGTCCCTTCACTCATTGTGACTTTTGTCTCTTTCCCCCAAGTGTTTTGATATTTTTGGAAGAATAATCATGTTCAGAAACCTGACTTCTTCAATAAGAGCTGAGCTTCACTTTTCCCATCCTAGAGAAGCTTTGATTTAATGCATCAAGTTAAATCTTGTTCCGTATGGGAGATGCCGAAAAGTTGAGATTAGGACTTTATGACTGTGTGGTATGAAGTTTTTCTGATGATAAATTATTCTACTAAAACATGTTATAAATAAAAAAGAGCAATCTAGTGATCCATTAGTGGGAATTGGAAATAGGATTTGCAAGTCATCAGTATTTAATTAATTCCCTTGCTCTCTGATAAAACAGACCAAACCACTTTTAACTGTATACAGGAATAATATGACAAATAAATTTAATGCAATGCACGTGTAGTTCTGTGATTCAGTGCAAGTGCAAGAAGGTGTGAACCCAATTTGTTTGATGTTGGAAGCAAAGGTTTGCATCTTCAGTGTTTTTTCATCCTAATGGATGTTAAAATCATCGGTCCTTAGAGGCTGGAAAGAGTTCAAAAGACATGTAGTAAGACACAAAGAAACAAACAAACCGTTTTCAAATAATAATAACATAATCAAGCGATGCTTGATCAGGCCCGGTTAACCTTTAGCTAAAAGGTCACTGGTGTGGCATTGCTCCAGTAATAGAACCATGATGACATTAGTAGCAAAAGTCTAAAAACACACACCGATTTTGAGAAAACTAACAGCTTGAGAGCTTTTAATTGCTTGTGTTAGCATTATTGTATATATTTTTGTGATAGTAGTCAATGCGTATTTCTATACTTTATGGAGAGCAAAAAACTTTGGTCAGTCTTTCTTTTTTTAAAACTGGTTGTCTGAAAACAGCCGGCGGGGTGTGAAGCAAATTAAGCCAAAATAATCATGCCAAAGGGGAAAAAAAAAAAATCCTTAGTCCCTATACTTGTGCTGTAATCCACAAAGCCATAATTGCCTCAATTTGCTGTCTTAGGTTTGTAACAAGACAGACTAGATGTCTTTCTCCCAGTACAATGATGGACCTGTGATTTAAGATGTCGTACAGCAGTTTAGCTGTAGTGTGTGTTAGACAGACAAGATGTTCTACAGCCTTTACAATGACAGATCTGTGGTCAGAGCTTCACAGCTAGAGTGTGTGCATGCCTGAGTGTGATGGATCAGCTCTGGGTTGACATGATGTCCAACAGGAGTGTAGTACAAGCTCTGGGAAACCATGTTGCTTCTGGTCTACATGTTCTGTGCATTTGCACAGCTAACTAGTTCTTTTGTGGTGAGCATTACTTTCCACCATTATGCAGGTTTGTTTTCTCTCCCTAGCATGCTTAATCTGTTTTTCTTTGGTCCTTACTCTTCGTTGTTTAGCTTTATTGTTTAACGTTTTAAGTTTTAAATTGTGCAGTTAGGGTAAAGGCTTTTACTTGACCTTAAATTTTACTATATTTGAACTGATATGGCACTTTTTGATATGCACTTCCCCATGATATTAGCACATTTGTGCATATGCGGACGGATGGGTATTCATTTGTGCTTTTATTTAGTGGGGAGAAATTCCTCTGGATGACAGATATTTCTCCTGTACTGACCTGATTCAGCTTATTGCCATCACAACTCAAATCCCCACAGAAAAACTTTGTCTCCCTTCCTCCTCAATTTACTTTGTCTGCAAGGGCTGGGGAGTCCCTGCAGAACACGACTTGAGTCCAAACAACACCCTCTCAGACACACACACATACTCACATGCAAAAGGCCATTATAAAATGCCAATTTATATTTAATATGTTCCTGTTTGAATCTGTTAGGGCCACACTGTTACAAATGGAGGCGACGTGGTTAAAGTATTTATGCTATGCAACCCAACAGTCTATCTATTAGTAATATGAGTGTAGTGAAGGGAAACATATTCTTTGTCTCATATCCCATTTGTTGTCAGGATGGATTCAGTCATTCAGCAAGATGCCATACGGGGATAACAAGGGGATCACGAGGGGGCAGAGACAGAGAAGAATCTGTGTGTTTGTGTGTGTGTGTGTGCGCGCACACGTGTGCACGTGCATACATGCACACCCAGTAGTTTAAATGGGCTGAAATTAATTTATTTATTTGAAGGTATGAGTGTTAGTTTGATGGAGGCTGGACTGAGGGGAAATGTAAGTAACTTTGTTGTAGTCACACTGATTGTTTAAATGAAATTTGTCTTTCTATTGTCTACTTGCCCAGTAGTGAAAAGTGATCCAAACCAAAATCCAAACTGGATATTATTTCTACTTGTATATACATGTTCTGTTATATTAGCAATGATTAAATTGTGACGGCTTTGTAGACCATAGCACACATGGGAAACACCTCAAACTTGCTGGCACACACAGCAAAGAGTGCAAGTATAATCCATACCTCAAACCACGATCATATTAACCCTTAAAAACAAACGTCACATATGGGATGGAGTGTTTACTTTTCTTGTAAAGACACTGATGTACTGTAGGTACTGCTGTAACATTGGGTCTATTTGTTGAATCACTTTAGGAAACAGACAAACTAGCATAGTCACAGTAGTAGTAGTAGGCTAACATCATGTAAACAAGAAGAACTGGATGCCGCATTAGGCTAAATGACAGTTAAATTTAAGGCACGCAGTGCTGGTAGCGATATGCCAAGTAGTAGACAGGAAAACAAAAGGAGAGATGTTTACAGTGGTGTGACAATGAGCCATGCCAGGGAGAAAGGTAAGAATTAATAGCTACAAAATGAAATCCTGCTTAGGATGCATGTTTACCTCTGGTTAAATGCATATTAGATGACTGGGTAAAACTTCAAAATAAAAGCAAATAAAATTTCAAAGCCACGCTGAGGTGCGCAGGGGCATATTGTAATCACAACAAGGTGGAACATAAGTTAAAAGTCTTTCAGAATTTATATAACATAGGAGTGACATTATTTTGCATGTAAGTGAAGAGGAGAATTTGCATGAGGCATAAATTACTTATCAGGGCACAACATAAGTTTTTCAGTACTGTTGGCACCAATCAAAATTAATTATTTCTACTGTTAATTTTTTTATTGTCTCAACACACAACTGAAAAAGTGCATTAGTCACTTAGCATCCATTTAATTTTTCATGGAAAGCTGCTTGGGAGAACAAAATATAGTCACAGAAGAGAAACCAACTAAATGGAACCACATGATGCTTCTACATACAGATGTCACACATTAAGGAAGACAAATGTAGCCCCAGCCATACCGGAACTAACATGAAAGAACTCAGTGCTTAGTAACAGTTAGATTTAAACTGATTTCTATTCATTCGTTTTCTTTTATTGGACTAAAATAGAAAGTGTGTTGTAGTAAATTTAAATGTTTTTCTTGAAAACTGATTCTGTCACCTTTTTTTCTTTTTTTTTTCTTTTTAAAAATTACAGCTGACTACTATTCATGGATGCAACGCTGGATGCTGAATATATGCTACCGCCCAGGTAAACCTTCCTTATCAGGATAGGTGCAGACCCTACAGAGTACATGGTTTAAAGCCTTCTTTGATTTCAATAGACCTATCTTGAACTTGTCCACAAATGGGCTAACAATTTACGACAGTCCCCACTCATATTAAAGACATTTCACAATGATGGTTTGTTGGAAAGTATGCTCAATTAGCTATCAATCCTTTATCTGTGTACAGTTAGCATTCTTTATAGAAGAAAGGGTGGTGGGTATCTGGCTGTAACAGTTTGGTTCCTGAGGAACTGAAGGGTTTTAGACTTGTCAATAATACACGCCTTGATAAGGCACAACCTCTCCCCAACTGTGAAGGTCTCATCCAAAATTAATTAATTCCCTGTTTTATTAATCTGGAACCACAAGCTGAGATGTTTAAAGCTGCAGGACAGCCAAAACCTGTGGTGCAGAGGAAGAGGGCAAATAAGTGAGAGGGAGAGACAGATAAATGATATATGCATGTTTGCCTGCACTTTATCATTGGTTCCTACCATCCCAGTCCTCAAAGTTATTAGGAAAGTCACCAAACTCTAGACAACTGTGAACACAGCACACAAACTAGACTTCAAGCTTCGTCTTTATTGCAATGCACAGACTGGAAGTGTTCAACAACAATAAATTGCTTAAAGTTGTATATAAAGTATAATAATAATTACTTTTTTTTTTTACATTTAAAAGTGTAGTAAAAGTAAAAAAGCTTTTCTCTGTGTTGAAGTTAAAGAGCATGACAAGCTAGACTGGAACTTCAAATATGCACCCACAGTAGTACACATACTTTGGGTACATACATAACAGGAACATATAATGTAAATGGCACACATTGTGCTGTTTTAGCCTCTTCACAATTGAATGGCCCAAGAGTAATATATATTCATCAACGTCATTTTTCACACCCAAGTGTTGAGAAATGAAAACAACCCATCTATGCACATATATAGACACACTCACAGATTTGATGTATATTTCCATTAATTTATTGGGCATGGGTGCGAGATGCCGGGAAGGTCACGGGACGTCATGTTTTTAAACTGACAGTGTTTTTTAAGGTACTTGTCAGTCTGGGACGACTGAGCAGAAAAGCTGCTACCCTACATCCACACTGTGTGGAAGAGGGAGTGTAGGGAGGGGAATGTGGAGGCATACATGTGAGAAAGCCAAGGGGAAATGTCAATGGGATGATAGAGAGAAGAGGAACTGGGAAAAGATGTGGGCATGGGCTGGAAACAGGAAGAGAAGTGCCTACAGAAACCAAGGTGAAGGAGGAAAAGATGGACTGAAAGGTGGAGCGTGGTTTTAAAGTTTTAGTTCAAATTACACAAGAGACTGGCACAGCATAATTCATCCACTTGGCTTAAAAAGCACATGGGACTGAATGCTTGGTAAAAACACAATGACTAATCCTGCTGTTGAGATACAACTAATATGATTTGACTTTGGATTCATTGCTCAAAGGTCTCTACTGTTAATTTGGCATTGAAAATGTATGTGCCCACTGACTGCAGAAGTGATTCCACTGAATGACTTGAACTTGGTTATGGATGCCAGTATAAATGAATTGTAACACTTAAGTGTCTGTTGGAAATTAGATGTGAATTATCTGCCTGAATAAAGAAGGATATATTAGGATGTGTACATACCTTGTATATAGAAATGTGATGTTCATGAAAATGACAGAGTATGTTTGTATGCTTATTCCAATTATTAATTCGATTCAAGTGAAGGTTAGGCCTCTTTGCTCTTTGAACAGGTCTTTTTAAAGTACATCCTTCTCCATGCTCCTGGACCTCCCATGGCTGCCCTTGCCTCCATTTGCATTCATTTTCATGATTGCTCCATGCCTGTCTCTTTTTCCCCGCCTCTCCCTCCTATTACCTGCCTGTCCACTTGACTTTGCATCACTCTACAGACAGAATTCACCATATTCGCCTCCTTTTCAAAACCACAGGCATGGTTGAGGGGAGCTGTAGTTGAAATCGCTCAAGTGTGCTCATTCGCGTTTTTTAAGGCTTGTCATTTCACAAATTCTACCTTTTCCAACGCTGCTGTCGAATAGACGGGGATTAATAGGCATCACCTCAGTGCTCCTCAGACTGGATTTTTTGCCTTGCCTTTGAAATTATTAAAAGAAAATTCAATTTTCTGTGGAATATATGTATTTTAAAACATCTTTTCTAACTGACAGGATATCTTATCTATGACATTTAACAATCAAGGCAATGAAAGGTGTTTTTTCTTAAAGATCTACACAGGTGAGGTTGACACAAGTGTTTTTGCTTTTCATCTACAACAACATTTTTTTCTATCCCAACTGATATAAAATAGAGCAGCAATCAGACAAGCTGAAAATCTTAAATTTCCAGTAGAACACATAATGTTTGTGAGGGAGAAATTTTTTTTTTATCTATAACACGCTGTGTATACAATGTAGTTTAAAACAAATTCCAAAATTACTATCAGAATACTCATTTGTAACACTGTTAATATTAGCAGTGCCATCTCAGCCTCCTCCAGTTGACCCACAGGCAGGCGCACAGTTCCTTCAGTTGCTCAACTGAACACATGAACAGGAGTTAATACAACACCGAGCAACAATTTATGAGGAAATTCGAGAGGTCAGTATTAATCGGTTATTATAAATGTTAACCTTGCTGGCACACACGTCAGCATTAGCCTTTTAACTATTAGCAATTACCCAATAGCGACATTAGCAGCTATTGCTAATTACAATGGTCAACAAACATTTTGCTACTGGAATCTTTTACCTGTACTTTAAAAAAATTCACTTGCTGACTACACATTTGGAAACTGGTTTTGTCTAGCACGTCCTGTTTTTGAGTTATGATGAAGTAGGATGACTGGACGGAAATGGTGACACAAACATTTAAGAAATAAGTTTGGTCTTGAGAAAAGTGACGGAAAAATTTAAGAAGGTGTTTTTTCCCATCCTGAAATCCGTGAACTGATCCTTGAGAATGACTTCAAAAGGAAAATGAAACCAACTGAATCAGCAGCTGGAAAGCATGCACATTTTTGAGCACGCTAACCTAGTTATTTTGAGCTAGAGAAATACTCCTTTTTTTTTGTAGACGAGTGTTATAAAACGATGACATTGATGTTGGAGAGCATGGCAGCAAATGTTATAACTCCTGCCTGCCTAAAACATTAAACGAGTGTTCATTTAATTTAATTCAGTTCAATTCAATTCAATTTTATTTATATAGTGCCAAATCACAACAAACAGTTGCCTCAAGGCGCTTTGTATTGTAGGTAAAGACCCTACAATAATACAGAGAAAACCCAACAGTCAAAACTACTCTCCATGAGCAAGCATTTGGAGACAGGAAGAAACCTCCGGCAGAACCAGGCTCAGGGAGGGGCAGCCATCTGTCGTGACCAGTTGGGGCTGAGGGGAGAGAGACAGGACAAAAGACATGCTGTGGAAGAGAGCCAGAGATTAATAACAATTAATGATTAAATGCAGAGTGGAGTATAAACAAAGTAAATAAGGTGAATGAAAAGAAGCAGTGCATTATGAGAACCCCCCCAGCAGCCTAGGCCTATAGCAGCAAAACTAAGGGATGGTTCAGGGTCACCTGATCCAGCAATAACTATAAACTTTATCAAGACCTTGTATGTGAGGAGAAATATTTTAAATTCTATTCTAGATTTAACAGGGAGCCAATGAAGAGAAGCCAAAATGGGAGAAATCTGCTCTCTCTTTCTAGTCCCTGTCAGGACTCTATCTGCAGCATTTTGGATCAGCTGAAGGCTTTTCAGGGAGCTTTTAGGACAGCCTGATAGTAATGAATTACAATAGTCCAGCCTAGAAGTAATACATGCATGAATTAGCTTTTCAGCATCAGTCTGAGAAAGGATGTTTCTAATTTTAGAAATATTGCACAAATGCAAAAAAGCGGGCCTACATATTTGTTTAATATGTGCATTGAAGGACATATCCTGGTCAAAAATGACTCCAAGATTTCTCACAGTGTTACTGGAGGCCAAAGTAATGCCATCAAATTAGTGACAGTGGTGCAGTGGGTAGGCCTTTGCCTTGTAGCTGGAGGGTTGCTGGTTCGAGCCTCTGTCCCTGTGCTGCATTGTGTCCTTGGGCAAGACACTTAAACCACACCGCCTAACGGCAGCGGTGGTCTCTGGCTGCATGACCACAGATGCTCGTCTCTGGGTGGGTGATCTGGAATGATCATTTCGTTGTGTGCACAATGACAATGTGTTGAATCTAACATCCAGATTAAGTATCTGGTTTGACACCATGTTTCTACAATTTGTGGGGCTGAGTACAAGAACTTCAGCTTTATCTGAATTTTGAAGCAGATAAAACTGAAGTTCTTGTGCTCGACACCACAAATCTAACACAATTGAATAACACAATTATTAGTGTCTAAAAATTGAGTTTCTTAAAAACCCTGGGTTGAAGCTGAAAAAGTCTACCAGTAACGAGACAGGAACAGTGACAGCCTACCTTACTAAGTCTATTTGATCAGCAACAAAAATACCAGCACCACAGCACTCCCTCAGAGAACCTTAAAGTTTTGTTTCTAAGAGAATCTTAAAATATGTGTATACATCTTTCATATATGTTACTGTATTTTTTGGCGCTAGGTGAGACAACTTAAAAATAGTGTAGTCATCTATTTTATTATTTGTATTGTTCTAATCTTCGTTAAAAAAAATCAAAGGCCTTAATTTTCGGTCATTTTTTTTGTACTGATACTGAAAACAGTATCAAGTATTTTCCAAGTTTGAAATTCTAGTATTGTAACAACCCTTCAACAAATCCAGCTAATTTAAAATCATCAGCTTACATGAAAGTTTTCTGGTACAGCTTAAGTTCATGAATATTTGCTGCTGTATGTGAAGGAGTTTGGTTCTGACTGCGTTGTAGACCAAGGCTTAACTTCATTCACATTTAATATCAGTCATATTGTGGTCTGAACTGAGCCATTCTGGTTTGGAGCCCAAGTGAGAGTAAACATAAATGCTAATTGAAATGAGACCATGTGGCAACTTAATGGCTCACACAGCATCACATGCACAAACCGCATCTAAACCCTAAGTTGTGAACTTTTAGTTCAATTAACATAAAAGCACTCGCTTTATAATCCTCCCCTGCCCTTTACTCGATCCCTCAAATTTCCCTCCTTATACTCGTCTTTCTTGAATGCCAGACAACGACTTAATATTCACTTCTTCACAGCTCTTAAATAGAGAAAAGGTTAATTCCATCAGTGTGTACAGACCTCATTTCAACTGCCAGGGTTATTTCCCTGCCCCCATCTTTTAAAGACAACATTTAAATTTTTAAAACCTGCATGTCCTAACCAATTTAAATCCAGCTGATCATTCTACAAAAGCACATGGTGCAATAAAAAATGCATCACAACCAAGTTTTTAATGGTTGGGAGAAACAGATGTTGGATGAGGCGCTGTATAATGAGAACTTACAAATCTGGGGTCTAAGAAAACTTCTGAGATTTTGTTGAAATTGACCAAGATGCCAAGTAACGTATCTGGGCTGTCTTTGTGAACTTGCAAAGCAGTTACTTAATCATTTACCCTTTACTTAGAATTACCTTTTCATCTTGACACATAGCTCATTTTCAGTCTATATGTTCTGTACCATTTATTTGTGGGGTCTCCAGTCCTTCAGCTGAGTTAGTGCCTCTGAGACTTTTATCTGATGCTGCTATTGACAAGACTAATTAGAATTTGAAATTGAATTTGCTTCTGACCTTAAACACCTCTGGTTAATATTTTGTAAGAATTACATACTAAACTAACATAATGAATGATTGCACTGGTAACACTTGAGAAATTACCTCTATCATTATTAAAGAACTAAAACAGGACATTGTCTAAAACAGAACAGTGGTCTTTAGTGTCCATAGAAATACATATTTCTTCACTATGCTCTCATCCCTTTGTGTTGCAGTTATTCATCCTGTGTTACAGTAATTCATCCTTTGCCACTGAAGGACAAGAGTCCAATTTGTTTTGACAGGAAGGGTTTGTCACTTGAATGTACACATCATTTGTGGGACATTTGCTGTTTTTTGGCTGTAGCTGTGGGTTCAAGGCAGACAGAGTGCTTAAGCACATACAATAAAGTACTTCATTAATATATGTGGAAAGGGAGATCATAACATTTTCCTAGAGTGCCACTCAAGGCACTCTACAATGAAACCACCTTTTTCATACATCTTTATATTCAGCATATAGTCTGTGCTGTGTTTTATCCACCTTGCATCACTAATCAACTTAACAAGGGAAAAACACACATGCACTGTCCCGTTTAAAGTGCAAATTGTTTGACACGAACTGTAGCATCCTGTAGGCCCATTTTAACATGTAATTGCATATTCCTGATTAGTTCTCAGAGAGGGTTGTAGTTGACCACTAAATCAAAAAAAGATTCCTTGAAACTATCAGATCCAGTTTCGCAGGGCTTGTTATAATATTACATGGTACTATATTCTGTATATACATTATCATTCACATAGTCTCTGGGTCTCTTTGTATCACACACTTGTGCATACACAGGTATACTCACTTACCTATGTATCTCACTCTCCTTTCCTCACTCCTTATCTCTGGCTTTCTAACAAATATAGGGACAACAAGCAGAAAAGTCTGCAGGACATGCAAACATATGCGCACAGTGCCTTCACCCAGTCACCCTTACTGCCGCATCTGCACCGCAAACAAGCGTATGGTTGTTATCGCTCTTCGCCATGCTCGCTGAGGGAAGTTTAAGCTGATTCGGTGACAACCCAAACTGAGCCACCCCGGCATTTCCTTACAGCGAGGACCCTAATCTGCTAGACTAGGGGAGAAACAGAGAGTGGTCTGCTCTCTAATTCAACAGAGAAGCGAGGCTTGAAACAGCACAATTAAAAAGATACTGTTGTGTTTACACTCGCTGGCCTGTGTAACTGCTGAATGGGGGACATAAACAGCTTAGCTGCAGCCAGTGTAAGTGGCCTGCGCGGGCCTCCTCCTGCTCAATACGAGGAGAGCTACTGTATTCTGTCACACCGCATTTGACAGGAATTTGAAATCTGCTGTATTATGTGCTGCCCACAATAAACCTTGTGTTGTTTGAAAAGCCGGCATTAGACAGCAGAAAACTGGCATCACAGAAGGGAAATAATTTGATCTTGTCTAATCTGGCTGAGGGGGGAAAATATTGTAATCCCTTCCGTGCTCTGTGATTGCATGCGTGCATGTGCTTGCTGTGTTTGTGCAAGTTTGTGTAGCTTCTCTTATGTGGTGTTGTGCATATGCATTTGTTTTCATCCAACACAGAGGTTTCTGAACACGTAATTCTGTTATTTGGTCCTTTGTGTGAAATTGTTGATATTGCCTTTTCTGTTGAGGTTCCCATAGGTTTTTGTCACATAGAAGATGATAACAGGAGACTGATTTGGAGCTGAAAATCCATTGAAAACACACACACACACATACACACACGCGTGCGCGCGCATTTCTGCTCAGTCCATGGGGGCCCATTGGGGCTCCATTGCAAATGCTTCTGTTTTTATGAGGAGTGCAGATGTAAATCCTCACATTCTCTGTGATATGTCTTTGGCATCCTGTTGTCTCTATCTTTGATCACCTATCTTCTGGGAAGTGATGAGTGCTGAGAGCCAGAAATCTCAAACAACAGACACATTCGGCCACTTGAATTCATACCCGTCCAGAAACAAAGGACCTGTGTCAGGGCGATTGTTTCCCCCCGAAACTCCCACAGAAGGCTTTGAAAAAAAAAAACTTTCTGTTTCATGCAAGCCTGTCCCATCTTTCGCCACCATTGTTGTTCCTCTTTGATAACAGGCTTGAACAAAACCCCACGCTAATCTCACGTGCTTTCATTCATTACAATCCCGGATCATAAAAAATGGACATTTTTGCATTGTTGTTCAACTGAACTCTTGCTTTTTTCATGCCAAAAATGTTTTGGTGTTCATTCTTTGCTGTTTGCTGTTTTGTTTGCTGAACGGTTATCACTGCACAGGAGGTAATAGGTGTTGTGAGAAAGGGGCCTTTTCTCACTTTGTCCTTGGAGGGATCAGTAAAATGATTAGCAGGACGCACTCACCCAGGGAGAGGAGACAATGAACAGAGTAGATTGTCTTGTGTACAACGATAAACTAAGAGGCTCATTATTATCTGCAGAGTGATAAACCACATGGATAGTTCAGATATAATGCTTATACATCTGCAGTGTGGTTTGTTTCATCCCTCAATCTGAACATATTCCATTGGATTAAACATTAACTTTTTTCTGAAATAACTATAATACTTTTCAGTATATATTGACTTTATGCAGCTACACATACAGTACCAAGCAGCAAGGAGAACCTCAATATAGCTTTACAGTATTTTTGCCTTTCTTTTTACATGAGCTTTTACACTATGGTACCTAAATGTTTCTTATTAGTAGTTTGTTTCAATAGGGTTTATCTTAACAATTCAAAAGGCATTTTACTTATTAAAACTTGGCGGATGTTATAAAGTGATTAAAAAAAAAATCCCATAAATGATCAACATACATTCACTTTCAGGCACAGAAAAATCCCCCCAACAATAAAATATATTTCCTGTTGTCTGGATATCTTGTTAATCCCATTTTTTGAAATACCCCAACTGATCTGAAGAGTTGTGTGACTTATTTACCTGTTCAGCCTCTCTGTGTACTGCGTTGTCAACAAGATGTTAGCACTCAAAGGGGAAAATAACTGCAAATATAAACATGCTGAGGTACATCTTGAGCTGGAACAAACCTGCTTTTCTGACAGCTTGACAGTCACCTGAGGGTGAAACAGATTCTGAAATCACTGTCCAACCCAACACACATTGTCTTGCTTTGTCTAACTTACACACACACACACACACACACACACACACACACACACACACACACACACACACACGCTAAAACAGACACACAGAAAAACATACACACAGCTGTCCGCACAGGGGCCAAGCCGGAAAAGAGGCCATCTCTGGCTGGGCAGCTGTACGGTCAAGCAGAAATATCTAGATGTTTCCCCTCCAGCAAACTGCTAGTATCACTGGTGACAGATAGACAGTCTGACAGGCTGTTTCTTTCTCTCTCTCTGTCTCATACACACACAGAAACGTGCACAATGAAAGCACAATGATTGACAGAGAGATGGTCAGACTGACAGACAAAGAGGCAGATTCTATAGATTGAATGTTGGATGGGAAATGGACACATGGACACAGTGATGCAGATTTCCTTTAGACACACACGCATGCACACACGCACACACACCACTGAAACTGCCTCCTACTTTTTATCTTTTAAGGTACAGGCATCAACATAAATATCTGGCCACTATTAAACCAGTTTTGCATATAAACCCATGTTCTACATAGTCAAATATTCCATATTATCTCAACTGTTAAAAAGATTATGTTACAATTATAGCACTTTGATCAGCTTGGACTCCTAATGTCATTTTCTTAATTAAAATTATCCAACTTATCCAATTATGTAATTCTGTTTTCAAACCACAGAGGTCACTGTTGCTTTATATACTACTTAGATTTGATGGCTCAGTGTAAACCTCTTCCCATCCCATTAGAAGTATCCAAGGTATTTGGGTTTCAGACTCACTCTGAAGAGAGACTGAATCATAAGTACCTAACCTCAAACTAACCTCAAGAACTTAATACTGACTTTGTGCGGTCAAACGTACTGCTAGGAATACTACACTTCAACAAACAACAAAATCAATGTCTTACAATCTTAGAATGATTACAGTTTTTTTTTAACGTGATTATACACTCTGTAAACTTCTATCTATCTATCTATCTATCTATCTATCTATCTATCTATCTATCTATCTATCTATCTATCTATCTATCTATCTATCTATCTATCTATCTATCTATCTATCTATCTATCTATCTATCTATCTATCTATCTATCTATCTATCTATCTATCTATCTATCTATCTGTAACATGCTCATGAATGTATTTTTTATCATAAGGGTGTTTTTGTGTTGTTGTTGTTACTGCTTAGTTGAAAAAAATGATCCAGTGAGATCAAACACAACCTCTGGAGGTTGTGTTTGACATAAACACAAAACCACTTCCCAGTGTGCTTTGCTTAGACTGAAGCAATGGGACACACAAGTGTCTGTTTGCCAGGCCTCCATAACTCAGACATGCTGTTTAAAAGTATACAAAGTGTGCAAGTGTCCATGGGACATGCTAAGCAAGTTCAACACACCTCTATACACGCTGACAACCATGCCCACATTTAACACATGAACTGCTAGTGCCAAATGTTCAGGCTCTGCTGGCTTGTTCTGGGGGTTTGCGCCCACACGGACACACACACACACACACACACACACACACACACACACACACACACACACACACACACACACACAGTGTCTCATGGAGGAACTCACTAGAGACTTTGTGGCTTGGCATTCGGCCTATCAACATTCTATTTCCTTTCTGCCCCTTTCTCCTGAAGTCTCATTTCCATCGCCTGACAAACACAAAGGCAGTATCCTCCCTGCCCAGTGAATCTGTTAAAATAAATAAATAATTCCCCACTCTGCTGTACATCAATTAATTATCTGTTTCACTGAGTGGCAGACTGTCTCTACCTTACTTTCTGCCTGCACGTTTCCTCTCTCGCTCACACAGAGCCGCGGAACACACACAGAAGCAGACAGAGAGGGAGGATAGAAAGAGAGATGGCAGAATGCCACGGTGGCTTTCATTGTGAACTTGTTTAGTCAAAATAACGAGTCGGACGATTATGAAAGACTGTAATTAGATGTTGTGCAAAAGAGTGAGTGACTGCGTGGCACATTCCTGACTTACCTTGTTAAAAAGTCCTTAGGGTTAGTTGGCGTGTCATTCAGCCCGTAATACCCTACACCTAGCGGGGGAGTTTTAAGTCATTTTGGCATGTAATTATCAAAGGAACACTTTGTGATAGATGGCAGAGTCTGTGACAGAGAGATCAAGGGAGCAGGAGGAAAAGTAAGCGTGAGACACCTCGTCTGAACCTCGTCATAATTAGAGGATTTCTCTGACTTTGATCCAACGGAAAAGGGTTTTCTTATAAATCCTTTTTCAAATGATATATTATAACTTTAACTTAGACACATATGCACGCCTGTCAAACAAACAATTCTAATGAAGTGTCAAACTGAATGTTAACCTTTGGCAATAACAAATGACAGAGTGCTTATGTCAAAGTGTGGGTGGAAAAGGCACAAATAAAGCTTGTACTAGTGGTAATCTTTACTCTGCTATGATGCTCTTGAGCTCTTTACCCAAATTCAAGTGTTAAGTTAAGCAGTTCTAACAACAGTTCTACAGGATCTGTTGAAAAAATTTAAAAAAAGCTTACTTTCAATGTTTGTTTGCAATCTGCTTATAATTCATGATTTCTATTGTTTCAAGAACAACCTTACTGAAAAGCTTGAAGACTTTAGAACAGGACACATTAGAAATTTGGACAGTAAAGTTCATTCATGTCTCTTTGATAAACTAGAAGAATGAACTCGAAATCTAGAAGATCAGTGACATAAGATTGTTCGTCAATTAAGTCAGTAAAAACTCATTTAAGGGGTAAAGCTCCAGCTTTTTGAAAAGACATTAGCGTCTGTCACCCAAGTGCAGAGAAACTACTCCTCTTCTGTGTAAAATGTTACTATCCAACAGACTTTAAATACGGCTTTGGCTCCAAATGAGTCATAATAATGTCAAATAAAACAGCTTGAAGATATGACAAACTTTCACACTAATCTTGCAGTAAAACTTTAAATGTGACAGTCTAAGAAGTTCTAAATCTTTAAGCCTCATCTCTACTAAAAGTGAATCACTGGATTCCTGCATGAACACATTTATGGGCCATCTGTAAATTGTAGCTACCAAAATACAGGATATATTCTCCCTGAATGGGCATTACACTGGCAGTGTAAAATCCACATTTTAGTAGCTTGTCAATCAGACATATACAGTAAGTCTGACTTTTTACTGCTAGACTCTTGTAAGCAATCCAAATTACTGTTACATCTGGCAACTTTTTCAGAGTGCTGTTTTGTGTTTTTATGCTCTTCATCATCTGTCACAGCAGCGTGGGAGATGGTCCATTTTGGACTAATTTTTACTTTTTTTTTAACTTTTACTAATTTTTACACAAATTTATGTCCTCTGTGGAAGCACAACATGTTACCTGAGCTATCAGAAGCTCGTTTAAATAATATTAATACAACAAACACAAAACTAGCATAGAAGCTAGGATGCCATTCTGGTATTATATTAATACTGTTTCCAAGAATATCTAATTACAGTCACATGCCTTATGAAACCAGCCCTGAGGCCTGGTTCTGCTGGAGGTTTCTTCCTGTTTAAAGGGAGTTTTTCCTTTTCACTGTCACCAAGTGCTGCTCATAGGGGGTTGTTTTGACTGTTGGGTTTTGACTGTAATTATTGCAATTATTGCACCTTACAATATAAAGTACCTTGAGGTGACTGTTTGTTGTGATTTGTCACTATATAAATAAAATTGAATTGAACTGAAAAATTATGTGCTGTCCAGTGAAATGGTCAACGGTGAAAATTTCTACCTAATTTGAACTTAGTGTCTTTTCAAGCATAACACTGATCAAGGCAACTGAATAGCAATAAACTGATTTAACAATGTTAGCTTTCAGTGCTACAATTACCCCTACTATATATATAGTTTCACAAGTAACAATGTTTAAAAAAATGTTGATTCCCTACAGAAATTTTTCAACTCAATCAGCCTCTCTGCATTATTGTATGCCCGTTATTTCCTGTCATCGAGCTATCATTGAATTACTGCCATGCAGAGGAAAGGGCATAATGATTCAGCTCAGAGATGCCAGCCAAATCTGTTCTGTACATATGCATGGCATTCCTGTTTAGAGGATGAGTAAATATAGGACAGAGGTTAGTGCAAACACAGACCCCGTGCAACCTTTTACTCTAATCTGCAACATTTTCACTTAGCGCGAGAGCAGGGGAAACAATTCAAAGCAAAGTTAATACAAATCAGCTTGTGTTGTAAGGGCCCATAATTGGAACTCATAAAATATTTCTTGTTTTTTAATGATAAATTCATAAATTTACAATATTTTATATCACCAGGTGCTCAAATATTCTAAAGTCTTTATCTTATAATTTAAAGGGGGATGATTTTGTTATTAAGTGGGCCTATATAAATAAAATGCAATTGAAATGAATTCACCAAACAATGACATTTCCTTTCCTTTCCTTTCCTTTCCTTTCCTTTCCTTTCTTTTCCTTTCCTTTCCTTTCCTTTCCTTTCCTTTCCTTTCCTTTCCTTTCCTGTTTTATCCTCAAACAGATTTCAATATAAATCCCCAAATTCTGTTCAAAGGAAATAGCTGTTTAATGTCAGGATTTATTTAGAATTAAAGACAACAAAGACATTTCTGGGAACATCCCTTTAACAATGTAGGAGAAATGCCAAGCCACACAGAAATACAATACATTACGCTCTCTGAAAGGGACGTGCCAGGGGACAAACACTTACTACTTTTTTCTTCATCCAAGTCATATTTATTTTATTAGGTGTATTCTCCATAGGCTTCATGGTGGAAGGATAGCCATGCGCTCAGACAGTCACTCACATACACACAGACGCACACAACAGGACCCCAGATCTCCACTGGTGCATGTAGTGATTCTATTTTTTTTTTTTCCTTTTGGAGTTTTTTTTTTTTTCTTTCAAGCAGAGAAGATAACCACCAGTAGCCAGACATAATTAGTATTGGAGAAGACACAAAGAGGAGCTCCTAATGACTACAAACATCTAGGTGGTTGACTTTTGTGTATGTAATTGAAAGGGGTTAAAAATCAATAGTATTCAATGAAAACTAATTGCAAGGGGAGAAAGTGGCGAGCTGTGAGGTGTCTATTAGGACAGGCAGCAGCAAACCGCTATGATCCTTCAGTCGGTTAGAAAAGCGCTCTGAGCACAAATTTGTGTGAAACTGTGCGTGAAAAATGGCTGAATTTAATACACATAATTCTTCTATTATTTAGTAACTTTCAGGCAACACAGAGCGATGGGAAGCAGATGGAAAAAATAATGGGAAGTGAAAGTCATTGTGTCTGAATTTATGCAGTTAATGTTGTAGAAGAAGTGATGTTGAACCGGAAACTATTTCAACTTTGTTGGAATTAAACACAAGATGCATCGCTATTATGGGTGTGTTTACCTGACAAATGTGACTTGAAATATAGCTGCGCTGTAGAAAAAGATTTTTATTTACAGATTAAGGGTAAGAAAAAAATATGCAGCCTTTTTAGTCAGTTCATGGTTGTCTGATGCTTTGAACTTTGAAATAAAGAAACAGTAATATGTGAAGGCAAACAGCTCGGAGAAGAACCCATTGCATTCATTGTGTCATTTGTTGGCTGTTTGTATGCATGCGCAAACTTCTTGTGTTTTTGAAACCGAGCATGTTAATAATGTATGGAAATTCACACCTACACTGTTCTGACCTACAAACCTATAAATCCTGCAGAGTATCAGACATTTACTGAAGTGATTATTCCTATGCAGACTGAATAAACAGGATATCGATGTAGTCACAGTCAAACACTCGGGCCATCGGGAGGATAGATACTAGCTACAGACATCTGCCAAGTTCACAGGGCTGCGTGTTTACACTGTGACTGAGTCGAAGTCTGGAGTAACAAAGGGCTATCGCTGACAAGCAAATTAACACACTCCTATCATAGAAATCTGCCATTTCTCTTTTGTGAGAGCGTTTGTATCACTGATTTCATTCTTATTAGGTGACAAATCACAACTAGCAAAACTAAATTGGATTATTAATTGTATTCATTTTTTTCAGAGATGCCACATTTTCGTTACTTAGTGTTCCTGGCTCTGTTACACTTCAAACATCACCTGTGGACCTGTACACACATACGGATACACACAGAGATTACAGGGAGGCCACTGCACAATAACCGTGGCCAGTTCACACCGACCCACTAACATGCACACACAAAATGTCAGTTGGCCATGGTCGTTGGCAGTGGTGCTGCCATAATCTCTCTCTAATTATATACACAGCCAGGCTTACTGTTTTAATGCAGAGACCTGAGAAAATACAACCTGCTAATCTTATTTGCACACAGCAGCAATAACCTGCTGGGAAAGGAGAGAGGAGGAGAGGAATAGGGACCACTGATTACTGCATTCATGTTATTAGAGTTGAATTGGAACAAAAATGATTAAAAGATGAATTTTGGAATTTAAACACTATATATGTAATTTCTAAGTATTTCCTATCTGTTCTTGTTGACTCTGCACAACAGACTGGCATTTTGGAGGCTCTTTACAGGATAACAATATTGAATTCTGCAGCACTTTGTCAATATGTTATGATTTTATTTCCATTTCAGTGTAGCTTACTTATAAACACTACAGGGCTACACTCATCGAACGACAAATAGAACACAAGGGATGAGGAAAGTTTGGGCTTTTATTCTTGAACTTTAGGACTGGGGAGAGGCCTCTGATGACATCATGAAATACTGTTCACATCACCGGGAAACTTTACGGTGGACGCTCATTGATGACAAAGGGCACACACTACAACTCTGCTTGTTAACTGCAGATAAAATTTACTTACTTGCTTCTTTCAACACAAGATCATAGTTTTGATATTATTTAATTGTGCTTATTATTTCCCTTGTCAATGCAGTTGACTAGTATTGCAGTGTTTCAAGGTGGAGCTTTTTTATAATCCTTTTTATGATCACATATCTGCATAGAACTCTCTTTTTAATCCCAGAGATAGAAAATATAAATTGTTCGCCCACTTTTCTCTATACTTACATGTTAACTGCCATAAAGTCTTTCCACCCTTGTTCTTTAGATGTGACTTCTCTTTTCCTTCAGTTATGTATTAATTTGCACTTTTTATGTATCAGTTTGCACAGTGTTGATTTCCATTTATTAAACTGCATCTTATCAGCTTTAAGTAAGTAAAGTAAATTTCTCCTAAGCTGTTTTTTTTTTCTAAATACATTTGAGTATCTCTTCATTTACAAAAAATAAAAAAAAAAATCCTTTGCACTTTCCTCTCTACCTAAATCCTCTAAGTTACACTAATTACTTTTGGAACAATTATGAATTTACTTCAGACTTAACCAAATTCTGTTTGCTACAGCAATTCACAGCAAAAATACCAGAATACTTGTAATTCCTTTTTTATCCCATTCCTAGTTAAGTACAGTGTCGATGACAATATTTCCATTTCGACCACTCTATATGGAGAATGGCTGAGTCTTTGTTTCCACTTGAATGCTTTGTGATAGAATATATTCCTTCACCAAAGGAGGTGCAATGCAGACAGTGTGTCACACACACATATACACACACTCTCACACACCCACACACACAGGCCTACACAGCCACACACACTATGTAAATAATGCATGTGTCTTAAAGGGTTTCACCACACCACAGCTGGCCCACTTCAATTAGAATGCTTTGCACTCATCTTCCCCCGCCTTTCTTACGTGCCCTTTCCTCTCTGTTCTTTGCTCATTCTAGTATGGGTGCGTTTCTTCAGTTTGTACAGTAAAATTGATTTTCTCTATATGAGCTCTCCATTGTATAGTATCTGTTTTAATGCTACACTGGGCATTATATATTTCATAATATTTACTTAGGAAATCATTCTTGGGGTAATATTTCTTTCCTTAAATCCTATTTAAATGGTGTTAATGACCTCCCTGAAACACTTGTCTTATCTGCTGTGCAGTATGTTTAGTTGTGCCAAAATGTCCCATATACCTTAGACAATATTTTAAATTATATTATTTTCTCTTCTCTGATCTATTTCTGTCTCTGTCTCCTTCTGAGCTCCTAAATTTAGTGGAGGCCTTGTGTGATCCTTGTTACTCAGTCACACCACCCTCTCTTTGACTGTCCCACTTCCTCCCTCTTTACTTTCACTTACCGTAAGTGGAGGCCTTGGCCTGGTCTAGATTCTTCCAAACACATCTAATTACGCCAGTGCCAAGCATTTCCCATCCATCACATAATCTTTCGGAGACAAGGTATTAGCGCTCCCCATCCCGTCAGCCAATTACTTTCTGCCTTCTGCTTGAGTCACCTGCATTGCAAATGTGACCTTTACTTAGAGGGCTGATTGCATGTTTCCTTGAGTGTGTAAGAGAACGCAGGCTTTTGAAGTTCATGTGTGTGTGTGTAAGTGTATGATCTCTGAAAAGATGTGTTAAGAGAATGAAACTGTGTTAGTGCGTGTGTGTGCATATGCATGCATGTGTTCATACATAATAGCCGGCATAAGCTGCATATGCATGACTTCAGGTATATGAAGGTTAGTGTAATGTGCAATATGCATCATATTTGTGTGTATGTGCATGTTCGTAAGGCAGGTCTTCTTTGTGTATTCGTGTGTGTGCATATGTGTGTGCCCCCCATGCCTGTGCGTGTGTGTGTGTGTGTGTGGGGGGGGGGGGGGGGGGGGGGGGGGGGGGGGGGGGCTGGGGCAGTGAGCAAACCCTCTCAGACACCCTTCTGACCCCCCGCACCCGCCCTCATGTGATGGGCTGTCGTGAATGTTAATGTTCTGTGATGGCTGTGGAGCAAATAAGTGTTTCTGACACAGTACAGGCTCCCATTACAGGACTAGGCCAAATGGGCTCGCCAGTGCCTTAATGAGCAGACAGATCAGTCAGCCGCAGCCACTGTACCAGTCCCACACACTGCTTATGCAGGGATGGACCTCAACACCCTTGACCAGACCCAAGGAAAAACTGACTTTGGCTTTTGCCATCTGAAAACCTCCTCACTTCAGTCTGTTTCTTTAAAACTGCTCACTTATTTAAAGGCCAGGAAAAGTTTTCTGACTTGAGACCAATTCAAAAATGATAAAGGCCCACTTTTGTGGAAACAAACACCAGCATTCACTGATGATTATAGCTCTTAATGGGCATTAACCCATATACCAAGAAGTATACTCATCATTGCGAGTACTTTTTTTGTTTTCACACTCATCAATACAGAGTACCCTGTACATGCGTGAGAGCTGGAGTTGAGAGCAGTGCTACTTTATGTCACTGCCTTTGTGACATAAATCAAATCATGGCAGATTTGTTTGAAACAAGCGTTCTTTATCTCTGTAAAAATACTGGATCTTTGAGCAAACACAATTTACAGTTTCTTTGTCATGACAACATAACAAATAAAATTTATTTTGGTATTATTCCTACTTAATCTGATCTATCTCTAACTTTAAGATAGATAATATCTTGCTCACTATTGTAACATGTTTGCAGTGGTTGTCTAAGAGGTTTACAGCTGAACTGTGCAATCTAGTACATTAACACCACAACGTGTTGTATGCTATAAAACAGTCACAAGGGCCTGACAGCTCCCTGTACCTGGGTGTCCAAAAACAGACATCTGATTACACAAAATCCTTACTGAACCAAGCCCTTGCTTACTCTCTGTTAGGGATATTATTTGCAGATTTCATGCCATCAATATTCCTCTAAAAAAAAACAATAATCTTAAATAGCTATCCATGCATTTTGGTACAGATGAAATTTTGATGTCAATAAAATGCTGATTGACAAATACAATAGGGTACAAAAACATAAATTGGGAATACTTGTAAAATATTTCACTGAAAGGGGAAACTAAGACCCTTGTCCATTGTGAAATCCCAGTTAGCTGGGTAGCCTATGGACACGGTCACAACCAGTCCACTGCAGTTACAAGCTTGTGAACAAAGACACTGTCTCTCTCTCTTCTCCCTCTGGGTTGTCAGGAGAAAGTACAGCTTGTAAGTTGAGTCAAACAGTTATTTCTGAGGAAGGTGGAAAACATATTGCTTGGCTGAGTCATCACAATTTGGATAGAAAATGAATCTCCCTTCTTCCACCTGAGGAAAGATCAGAAAAAAAAATGCTAAGAGGAAAGAGGGAGCAAAGGGTAAAGATGGAGAAGCCAGGAAGCAGACATTAGACTTGATTGAGACGCATGGCAGATGGAGAATCACGTAGTGCGTCAGAGCACATCCTCACAGTTGGCCGGGCTGTCTCTCAAAACTCTCCAAATAGTCTAAAGTCGACCTGTTGGAGTTACTGAGTCGTCACACTACATGTTGTAGCCCAGGAGCAATGGGCCCACATAGGTGTCTCTTTTACTCTCTCTGCGGGACTTGTTAGAGGTGCTATTTTGGAATCCATCTGCCTTATTCTCACTGCTGGAAAAACATTGTGAGATTTACCACCCACAGTACTTCATACAACCTTAGTTTCCAGTGAAAGGCAAAAAGAAACGTTGGAATTAAATGTTAAAGATTTAGATGTTTCCATAGCACAGGTGCATGAGCAACAACTAGACTTCATTCATAGTCACAAAGTTACAATTGTATTTGTGTTCATACAGATCAGCCTATGTCATCTTGTACTTAGACACAGCTCCCTCAAATATCTGAAATGATAGCATGCATGTGGTTTGCATGTGACATGCTGTTGCTACAGCTAACGTACATACTTCATGTTCATATACAGCAAAAGCTGGCACTACCAAAGGATTGTTTAGAGATTTGTAATGCAAATGCACTGAAAAAATATAAGCAATTTTACCTTGTAAATGGGGGAGTTAATTGTTTATGCTTTCCTGTCTGTACCTTAGCCTTGAGGTAAGGTTCAGACAGACATTGAGGAATTCTTCTTCAACTTCTGCAGAAGTTGAAGGAGAAGGAGAAACTTTCTCCTTCTTGAAAACAATAGCTTCTGCAGTGAGACAGACAAAACCATCTTTCTGCAATACATGCAGGCAACTGTAGATGCTACATACTGGGTGCAGTAATATGTGTACCAGAAAACTCTTCTGATGTTAGCTGTGGTAAGAGAAACCTTCAGACAGAGAAAGCAGCCAAACAGTGTTTTTCAGCCTGGTGTTAAAGTTACTTTGGTTTGGGAAAGGCTCATGGTTAAAGCACAAAAATTATTGGTAAGGTTGGGCAAATTAAAGTTCATAGTTGCAGTTACTGAGAGGGCAAGTGGTAGCTGGAGGTCTTTGACAGCTAATGAACTCCATGCTGACATTCTCAAAGTCAGCACAGCTAACCATAATGCTAAACAATATATTTCCCAACAGTCCAGTATGACTTATGTAGCAGTTAAACTAACACTTAAATAGAGGTATCAAGTTTGCACCTTCTCATAATGTAGCCAGCCATACAAGTAAAGATCAGATGCATGTTTAAGCAGTAACACTGTAACAGATGAGGATTAGGTTAACATATTTTCAGCTCAAACAATAGCAAACTGTGAAACCACTGCCAAGAGATTTATGCCTTTTGTATCAAAGCACAGACATGCAACTGGACTGCAGCAGGTGATGGTATAATAATGCATTAAATATTACTAGTGAAATTATACTGCAAGATCGGATAGCTTGAGATGAAAATGAGAAAATTAAGAACATATTTTTGGAATGACTTGCAAAATTTATTTCTTCAACTACTGTGATTTACCTCAAACTGTGTAGCAAACATGTAGATAATAAGTGGTAGCTGGTAAGTCTGTAACAACAACAACAGCCTGGGAGAATGGAGAAATAAGGGGATATAAAAATATCCCATAGTTTTCACAGTTAAACACTGACCCATTACTTAAAAAAATACAAAAAAGAAAAAAAAAACAACTTTACTTTCCAGAGAAACCTGAGGGCCTCATTGATATGTTTTGTATGACCTCCTGAACACGATGGAAAATGGAACCAAAGGTCAGTGTTAAGTCTCCTCTGGCTTTTGTTCTTTAAAACAACAATATTGTATTGATCTGTCCTGAATGATAAACACAAATGTCTTGGTAAAACACAGCCTCTTTTGACCTTTAGCAATTACTTCTACATGGTTTTAGTGGTACTGTAGATGAAAAAAATAAATAAAAATAACAATGCCCAACTCATTTCTTTTATTCTTGTGTGTAACTACACCTTCACCTTACCCAAGTTACACAGGATTTAGGTAAATTTTGCAGAAGTTGCTACTTACAATATACATGAATAATGACTGAGATGTTGTAGCAGATTTACACTGAATGCAGTTAGCTGCTAGAGCTCTACTTACCTCTTACCACACTATTGTCACAGCAAAAGCTGGGTCCCTCCTGTGTGGAGTTTGTATGTTCTCTATGTGCTCTGGCTTCCTTCTGCAGTCCAAAGACATGCATGTCAGGTTAATTGGGGATACTAAATTGGCTGTGGATATGAAGTAGATAAAGTTCTTGAAGTGTATAAAATAAAGTGCTGCGTGGTTAAAGTGTAACTTGTAGTCTAGAGTTCTTTGAATGTCAGTAAGTCTAAAAAAGCACTATGTAAATGTGAGTACATTATTAGCATCATTACTTTAAAAAATGTTAGAAGTTTGATTACTTGTCACCATGTGCTTAGTGAAAATGTCTAATAAGCATGTTCATCAAATTCCCTACTCATTCTTATCTTAAACTGGGGAATGGTGACTCTTTCTTCATTAAACTGCAGAGACTTGCCTGAGTTTAGGAAGTAGATTGTAGTTGGCCACTATAGTGATGTTAAATATTTAATGAAATTAGGATAATTTAGGCTTACACCAGGCTATAAATAAAAATTGTGATCATCCTCAAGCGCGCAGGTGCTTGCATGTAAAATATGTTATCTGATGGTCAGCCTAACTGAGTCCCACTTGTCTGACAGAATCTAAGTGTGTTGCAATGACCCATGATTAGATCCTCTTAACTTTTCCTCTGACCTTAAAGAGTGTGAGATTACACCCCTAGACTTTTATGGGGGACTACAGCCACTGCTAATAATGGTAATGCAACCAGGCAAGCCTCCGGATCCGCTCAATGCAATTTATATGTTTGTATTTTTTTCTTCTTCTAAAATGCAGTGAAGAGTAGAGAATATTATATTGCCATCATTAGCATTTTTTTATTCATAACACTAGTGATCATGAATTTGGGAAAGACTCACTTCACCCATGTCATCACAGACAGCTAGCTGAGATGATGATGAAAAGCAATGCACCTCAGGCCAGAGCCTCTTGACCTGTGGAAAGACTGCAGGGAGGTGATGGCAGCAAGGGGCTGATAAAGGCCAGTCACTGGGGCCTAAAGGCACATCCTGGACATGTCCTTTTGGCAGTAGGGGTCTTGCCACAAATACACAAATGATCACACAGAGCCCATATCGCGGAACAGTGAAGGAAGAATAATAGGTGGCACTTCAAATCTTAAAGCAGTGGCGGGATATTCTATGCCTCACCTTCGTGGCAAGTGAGAGATGACAAGACAAACAACTCTTGGATTTAGTTCTGTCAGATCGGGGAGCCACTGGACCCAAATACATTTCTGCACTACTTTGTCTGACTCAACAAACTGCTTTACTGCATTCCTCTGTTTTATATCAATATATTAATTTGCTAAGATCAACCATGCTGAGCGTTCACACCAACTGACATTTAGATGTAATTTAATCCTAATAAAAATATGTTTTTGGGATCATGTGATTACACACCGGCAGGCTGTTTTGTTTGTTGTAGGTTTGAGAGTACTGCTTTAATATTCTTCATTATAATTGGAATAAAAGGCCATTGCATTGATTCTTAAAAGGCTGCTAAAGCAAAGTGCCTCTACTGCTCATATTTGTGTGCGTTTGTGTGTGTGCATACATGTGTGTGTGTGTGTGTGTGCATGTACACCATTTCTCCACATTGCCCTTTGTGTGTGGTCATGCTTCACATTTTCATTTAAGCTTTGATCACATTAACACTATTCTTACCGTATTAATGTTAGTCAATGAATAGATTAAATATTCAATTAAGCCTGATGCAGGCATGTGTGGCAGCGTTTATGACACTGACTGTGTGTGTGTGTATGTGTGTGACAGAGAGAGAGAGCAAAAGAGGAAGAGAGAGAGTGTGTTTAAGTGTGTATGTTGATGTGTAATGATGTGTAAATATATTTATGGCTCAGGGTCACAGTGGTATTAACCTGACCCAGGCTGGCTTTCTCTCTGGGGAAACTCCACAGCTGCTGATTGTTCTGAGTTTCTGTCAGCTTTCCTGATCCTTCTAACAGTACAGAGAGCGCATGGATGTTTGCCAAGAAGCTCCTTTCAACAATGTAAGAAGGAAGATCACACTAAGTTAAATTTAAAAATAAATACATTAATAAAAACAGATGATACCATAATGTTTATTTTGTTCCATTTGTCATTTATAGCTTTGTGATGAAAAAAAAGAAAGAAAGGAAAACAATATCTTACAACTATCCTGTTGTTCAAGATTTATGAGCGTTTTTCTCATAAAGTGAGATAAAGCTTATCCCTTGACTCAGCTGCCTCACAGGACTACATACTGTGCTCACTTAAGTGCTGCTTTTACCAAGTGGAGAAGGCATTCAGTTAAATGTCCCATCAGCCAGGCATATGCCAAAGGCCTACATCTTATTCAAGTTTTAAACCTCTAATTGGTAACGTTTAAAAGGCGTTTAAGAGTGCCCTTTCTTCTCCCTTTTCTCATTTCCCATTTAATGTGTTGTGTCAAAGTCTATTACCTCAGTTGGACGTTCTGTCCCTTAAGTTGAGAAAAAAAAAAGGGAAACGAGAGGGGAGGGGGGCTGGAGGGGGTGGAAAAAGAGAAGCCATCAGCTGAGGTTTGCCAGGTCGATAAAGCTTTTTAGATTTGGAGATGTTTTCAGGGGGAGCCCATTTCCTGCGGCTAAGAGTTGTTAATGGAGCTTAAGGAATTATCTTATGACTCTCGGGTTGAGAGCAGTTTATTTCAGACCGGGCCCTGCTCCTGTGTCGTAGTGGCTGAATATGCTGCTGTCAGACCCGCTTAATGAAAGTAACGCGTCGCTGATTACAGTTTTATTTGGTCTCTATGTAAAAAGCTCCTGTTAATTTACCATCTCGCTCCCTGTGTGCGTTCCTATTTGCCATGGCTGAATGATTTAGTTATAGGTGGCCCCTCTCTCGCGCTCTCTCGCTCTTTCCCTCTCTCCCTCTCTCTCCCCCTCTTTTTGCTTGCACAGTGCGCACTAGTCTCTCTGCCAGGATCTGCCCCCCACCACCATCCCTCCACCCCCACTTCTGTCTTACTTCATGTCTCTTTCTGTCAAATAAAAAGCCAGTTGGTTCAGAGGTCTAATAAAATCTGTCTTCATGGTAAATTAATTAAATGTCGGGGCTATCTCATCTTCAGGGTTTTTAACTATGCGCTAATTTTCTATCAGAGGCTATGAAAATTAAATGCACCATTTTGTATATAGGTTAAGCAGGTGTACTTCAACTAAGTAAAATGGGACCCCCCCCCCCCCCCCCTCAATAAAAACAAGCACCCTCACAACATGTATGCCTTTCCTTGATTTTATTTTGCGGTTATGTCAACGTTGCTACTAGAAATGCTGCAGGCAAGGGTGCTTTTTTTCGGTCCAAGAAAAAAACAAAAAACAACAACAACAACAACAAAAATTATATAGAAAATCTCTTTTGTCCACCGTTGCACTTTCTTTTAAGGTAGGGGAGATCTCAATCGTTGGTGCTTTTCCCATTAAAATTCATCACTGAAGCACCCCCCTCACCCCCCACCCAACACACACACACACACACACACACACACACACACACACACACACACACACACACACACACACACACACACTACCCCCTCCTCACAGGACAGAGTCCCCCGAGAGCTCCACTTTCGCCATTACTGTCAAGTACCCTTGACTCCTTTCTTTTGCCCTTTTATCTACAACAACTAATTCGAGTTCCTTTGCCCTTTTCACTTTTAGACGACGTGAGTGCCTCTTTCGTAAAGCCCTTTCACTTTTCAGCAGAGAAATAAGCATCCGCGCTGTTTTCTGCGGGGCCCCCGTCTCCGGGAAAATTGAGGGGTTAGTGTCAAAACGAAAACTCTTCACTTCAAAATTATTTCACAGGGCCTCCGTTTTGAACCCATTAATGGACGTATGGCGAATAACTTACCCCTTTGACAGCTGCATCATGGAAGATGTTGAGATATTTCGATAATATTATCAGAGACCAGAGAGGGGAAATCAATAGCCCGACATGAGATATGACTGGGAACATCCCAATTACAGCCTGTTTAGAGGGAATTAATGAGGCAGATCTTAGATACTGATATTGTTCTGTCTTGGGGGAGGGGGTGGGTGGGGGGATGAGCTGCCTCATTTTCTTCCCGTCACTTCTCAAGAGTGAATGTTTTCTGAAAAATAAGAATGAGAGATGTTAGATTGTGAGCCTGTTTTATTCGTCCAAGAGTGATGGAAGTGAATGCCTTTAAAAATGTTTATTCTCCTCAACCTTACAGCAGGCCATGCACCACTTATTGTGAAGGAGTGAAGTCATTGTTTAAATTAAAGCAGATGCAAAAAAACAAAACAAACAAACAAAAAAAAAAACCACACACACAAAAAAACAACAAAAAAACGAAACAAAACAAACAAACAAACAAGCAAACAAAAACCTAGACAGGTGAGGAAGGGCTGTTTCAGCACCACAGACAGCAACTCTGACCAGTAATCCGACATCACAAGCGCTCTTCAGAAACCGACTTTTTATTTTTCAGTGAACAAAGTTGAAACGCTCTCATCCACTCCCAAGGACAGCAGTGCATTTGTGAGACTTTTTTTCTTTTAATAGTGATACTCAACCGCTGAGACCTAAATAATCTTCAATTACATTAGCATGCGCATATATTAAAGAAAAATTAAAAGGAAAAACCTTAGGCCTACGTTTTGTTCCCAAGATGTAAACTTTTTGTTATACATTTTGTGCGTGCGTTGAATTGAAAAATCCCGAACATGATGCTTCCCTTCTATAACTCGAATGTAACAGTTTATGGCTACAACTGCTTCAAAAACGAATAAAATATAATAAGGGAATCATAGACACGCAATCGTTTTTTTTTTTCTTCCATCCGAGTTTTAGTCACAAAACGTCTTTCTTTCTCTCTCTTTGCAATAAAGGATCATTTGGTTTTGTTAGGAGCAGAAAAGTTTGTTGATAGTTTTTGGAAAACTCATGGCACTGTCTTTGGAGGAGTCTTGATGCTGCTGCAAGGCCGATGTGCTTCTCTCAGCCTCCAGAATTGTGCCTTTGGTGTTCGTGGTCCAAGAGACGGTGGTGTTCGTCAGGGCTTGGCTCAAAGTGCTGTGCCTGAACAAGGGGTCGTGGAAAACCCCGTCCACCCAGTTTCTCAGGGTCGTGACCGGCGAGTCCTGCCTGTCCAGACCAGTCACGGGTGAGGTAGCGGCGGGGGACGGGGTGAGGGAGGAGGGCGGCGGCTGGCACCTCAGCATACAGGATGGGTACTCAGTTTGGTTCAGAGACGTTGCGGTTTGCGCCAAAGACCAGATCCGAGGTTTCCCGTCTAATATCTGGTGCCCTTGTTGTTGATTATAGCACGCCTTTTCCTGCTGCCTGCTGTCCGATTGGAAGACATCGTTTTGATTCGTTTTGAGACAACTTTTACTCAAGTCCTGCTCCCCTCCCAGAGAAACGGGGATGGAGATTTTCAGAGACGCGTCCTTGATGAGGTGTTCGGCAGGGCAGTCAGTTGTTGTTGTGGACATGTGCGTGTTCATGTGGTATCGGTGCTTCAGCTCACACTCCGAGTTTTCAGACTCCAGCGTGTCGAAATCATCCAAGTCGCTCAACTGGAGGTCCTTATCGGCCCGACTTCTGGTCTCTGGAGAACACGAACAGAAAAGAAACGGCGGGCGTGTCAGTGTCATACAGCAGGAGAGAATCGCGAAGGGAATGGAATACACTTCCAATAAAAGCTGAAAAATTAATGCTTCACACTTCCAAAATGAATTGCTTCTGAAAACCGACGTTTATTAAAGCTGTCAAAATCAAATAAAAAAATGTTCAATTTTAATATTCGACTCTGTCACAGTTAACTGCTAAGGCCTTTTTTATTTTTATTTATTTATTTATTTTTTGAATCTAAACTCAAGCAGTCTAAATCTGTTAAATATATCTGACCCATTATTGCCCTGTTTAACTCTGCCTAATGTTCCTCTATGAGTGAGTTCTTAGTGTTGACCAGGCTGATGGCAGGCCTGTGCAGAGAGTTCAGAAACGGTGCTGCTCACAGGTTGCAGGTTTCATGTGCATATAAAGGTGACTGAGTGTATAATGTGGCACAGTTCATATTACACATAATAAAATGTTCAGTCAAACTAGTTCTTTATCATTTCGGTGTAGTGGCTAGCTATAATTACAGTGTCACATTTTTTTTAATAGTTCTTTGTAACAGGTGTCAAAGTAAACTAAAATATAAGAGTAATTATAGTTTATAGGATCAAAGCGCTGATAGACTTCCCTACAGAGAATATCTCTGTACATTTCGATTTAAAGAACGTTTGAAGAGAAGTCTGCATTGAGTGTGCATATCTGTAAAGGAGGAAAAAATAAAGAATGCATGTTTGATCTTTGAAAGGCTCCAGTAAAACTTTCACAGGCATGCATTCATAACACCTTCCTGGTTGTTTTTATTTAGTCTTTATAGTTGCCATCATCATTTTTGTTATCATGGACTAAATCCAAAGTCAAAAACTTTAGTCATGATGTACTTAGACAGAGCTCAGCATTGAAGATTTACAGCTTTTCTTTAGTCCTGCAAAGCAGCAAAGACACTAACCATCATCATTGTTCTCGCTTTTTATTTGCTCCTCCTGAGACCCATCCTCATCGTCGTCGTATCGTTTCTCCTCTGAGCCCTTGTTCCTCGGAGGCCATGTCATCTTGTTTTCCTTCTTGAGCCTCCTCCTAGCATTTGCAAACCAGGTGGACACCTGTGTTAGGGTCATTTTAGTGATGATGGCCAGCATGATCTTCTCTCCTTTAGTCGGATATGGGTTCTTCCTGTGTTCCTGTAACCAGGCCTTCAGCGTACTGGTCGTCTCACGTGTAGCATTCTTTCGCCTCGTTCCCCCATCCATGGAACCATATCTGTTAATGAGAAGAATGCAAGCAAAATACTAATGAGGGAGTAAATATGATATGCACTGCTTGTTGCCTGACAATTTCTAATGCATTGTCCTGGCAGTTTCTCTCCTGGAAACCATGACAGAGCCATATGCTTCTTGGAATTATTTTTTTTTAACTGATGCGTATCATGCTTTATGTGCCTTGCAGTCATATTCCTACCTACATTGGTGCAGATAGAATTTAAAGCTGAATATCATAAGCATATTTAACTTAAGAAATATGATTTGGAAACCATAATGAAGGGCCTGCAAGCAGAAGATCATTACTTTGTCAAACATAACATACTGTATGCGCTAGTATTTCTTAGAAAGCTGCAAAGGCATGTTTGAGTCATGTGAATCATGTGTCAAATATA